>NC_089722.1:26548641-26848641 GCF_035083965.1 Branchiostoma lanceolatum | reverse complement strand
ACATGGCTTGTTTTGATTGGACTTACTAATAGCTTGTATATCATTTCTTTACAAAAATCTCTTTTGGCTAATTCGTATAGATATTAAACTTGCAATTACTACCGGTAATGTTACCATTTTTTGTATCAGTCAGAAATTGATACCGGTCAGCAATTTGAATAGACGAAATGTATAAAACAAGTTGCCAGTGCACCTGTTATTCAAAATGAAAAGTTAACAGTTGTACAGAATATCCTCTATCTTCAAATGGCTGAACACATAAAGCCCTATCCTCATGCTACCTACATTTGTACTAGTAGTATAAATTCCCTCATGACAAGAATGGTATAGTCCACACACCTGAGGAAAGGTGCTGGGGGTTTGGCAGGGGTCTGTACCACTGCAGGTGTGGTGGGAGTGCAGGGTTCCTCTATCCTCACCCTCTTGTTCCCTGCATCTGTAGCAGAATCAGCTGGCCTCTTCAGCACCTCACGAGGTCTCACTGTTTTATGTGACAAGGATTAACAAAACCGTTACCATACATGCAGTTTTATTTAGTGTCACTAGAAGGAGCTTTTGCCATGTTGCTGTTACACTATTGCCAATGAACCATTCATGTGTATGTTGGGGCAACGAATTCAGCAAATGTCCATACCAAGTTTAGATGATCATGTACTAAAATGGCCTGCGTTTTTTTATAACACAATTGGTCTGAATTTTTCTATATGCTTCATTACATTACGTAAGAGATTCATTAATATAGGTTTGATTATACAAATTTGGTAAAACATATTTCCTGTAATGTGGAAGCTTTTCTGCACATCATCTACATGTACAAAATGTTTGATTTCACTATAAGGGAAGTTTCATAGCTTAATACTGAAAACCACATGTCTTTACCCATGCTTTCCCTTGTGAATGGCCTGTTGACAATCTGCTTGGACTTGGCCGCAAAGTTGAGTGTGGTGTAGGTATCAGTGTAGAAGGACTCCTCTGGCGCAAGGTTCACAATCATACAGGCATGGCTCGTTCCACCAACAGAGTCCTGGGGAAAGACAAATGCTCAAAGTTAGCCCAACTGTACATAATTTCATAATGATTTAATGAAGAGTTTAACCAATAGGAAAATGGATTTGTGCTAAGCTTTTTTTGATTGGTAAGTTTTGTAGTAAGGGGCCTTGGGATTGGTACACTCTACAATGTAGTGCTTCAGTGCCTCCAGAACCTGAGCTAAATTAATCATTTGCAGATCAACCTAAGCGTCAAACGGACTTACCTGAAGCAGACGTGTCAGCTTGCTGTCACGGTACGGGATTCGAGCCTGGAAAAAACATAGAAATATGCCTAAATTGAAACACTGCCAAAGAAATTAGGGGTGTTTCAACCCATTCTAGATAGATCATGGAGTGCATTGATACTGTACAACTTCAGATGAAAAGGTTGCAGCGCTGCCCCCTACCTGTCCTGAATTTAGTGCATCTACCACCTGCCCTAGCACAAACAGTGATGTGTTGATAGCTCCGCTCTCCTTCAACCTGAAATGGACACATGGCATTAGTCAAATAATACAGTAGCGAGCAACACTTATGCCTGTAAAATATGTTCATTAGCAGTAAGACTAATAAAATACAATATACAAGCAAACATTACGCACTTGCCCACCAATAAATACTGATTCCCAAAAAAATATACTTTTCTGTTTCCAAATATCAGTCTTATCTTCTAAATCCAAAACAATAACATCAAGAAGTGTAAAACTTTTGAATGCTGTTACAATGATGGCCACCACTCCCACAACAGCTGTTACAATAATCATCACCACTCCCCATACCTGATGCCCTGGTTGCCAGTCTTGCGGTTGTCCTCTGACCCCGCCAGATCAATCAGGTACAGTTTACCTGTCAGCTGTCTGTAGGGTTGCACCTGCTGTGTCTTTACCACCTGGAAAACAAACCACAACAGTTGTTGACAAACACAATAAACATGAATCTGAATGTATTGTTTCATGTTACTAAGAAAAAATATCTCAAAATTCTGTACCTGCATCTGCATGGTGGTGTAAAAAAACACATTTAAATCGTAACACAACAGCTCAATTAAATTGATACTGAATGATAAAAGGTTTGTATGAAAATAAGATGTACTTGACAGCAGTAACAGGTACTTTTAGTAATTTTTTTGGTATAGCATAACTAAGTAAACCCAAAACACACAAGACCAGACTGATAGGGTTGAACCATTCACATCGGGATGAACCCCTACCCTTATTAATAACTTTGGTGAGAACAAAGTGCTCGGGTGTGCTAACCATTTAAGGCAACACAATTTAAGTGAAAAGTTACCTTCAGCAGTAGTATGGAGTGGCTTCTGCTGGATCTACTGTTCAGCTTTGTAGATGCTGTCGTCCTAGACAAAGAAAGGAAAGAAAACACATGCTAATCTGACCACGAGAACTCGGAGTTCGGGCTCTTTACCCAGAAATTTTCACAAGTAAACATGTACAGGTCTGGGACTGGACCTAAACAAACTTGACAAATTACCAATCTGCAACTCTTATTTTCTCGAAGCCGATCTTACTTGCTTGTTTCCATTGTTCATTTCAGATCCCCAGATTATGTTAACCTCAAAGTCAAGGTTATTTAGCCTTATACATGTACAACCATGAGTCTTTGGTACACTTACCTGTTCTGGCTGGCAGGCACAAAATGTTTCTCAAACTGTTGGAAGTCAGTGATGGTTTTCTGTAAGAAGACAGGTTTGTCATCAGTAATACATGTACTGCTGGTACAAATGTATGTATAAGGAAATTGTGATGTTGATGATTATGGTAGTAGTAGTCCACTGTTTTCTGCTGCTGCAGTAGTAGGTACTTTCAATTGGTACTTTGATCAAACATGTGTTCTCAATGCAATACAGTTATTACAAGAGCTTTGGAGACTATCATGTTGAAGAGGATTTTGACAAGTTAGAAGTGCTTGTATTCGGATCACAACCTGGATTCTACCTTATTCTAGCTTTAGTCCGCTCCTACGATTGCTTCCGCCCGCAGAATAGTTAAGCATCTGTGCCTAATCAAACACTTGTCCCCTACATTTGTATGTCACTACTCATCTATTTTAGGTATGGATATTTCTCAGAAGCAGTGTAACACTAACGTTAACTGGCTGGGATCAAACTTCAGAACGCCTGTTTGATCCCCATGACCATGCCATTACAGACTATTCTGTGTGGCTGTGATCAGAGAATCAGAGTGGAGCTAAAATAGGATGGATTCCATGATGGACAGACCAGGCAGAAGTTTCAAGAATTCGATGTAAGAATTCAATGTCAGTACCTCAGACAACCCTGGAATGAAGATATTCCTCTCTCTGTCTTCACGTATCTGTAGATCATGGTTCTTTGTCTCAAGGAGGTCATACACCTGTCAAAGATAAGGAGTATGAAATAAAAGCTGTATTGATTTGTACATGCACCACAGTCCTATAGTTTTTACAGCTTACCATTAATTGTACCAGTCTGCACTGTTGCATTGGTGCCCAAAGATGCTAGTAGAGCTCGAAAGATTATGTTTTTTTTCGAATCGTGATGGTTGTACTGACACAGTAATGTCAACTCCATAACCTTTCTATTTGAAAAAAAATGTATTTCAAATTAATCAGATTTCTGTGACCTTCAAGAAAAAGAAGTCTAGGTCATGGGTACTGTAAATTTTGAAATTTCTGTGCCTTTTAAGTTTACCGTTCTTGTGGTGACCTCTTGTCACAAACTCTGCATATGCTCTATTTTTCATTGTGTTGCTACTACGGTATTACATCAACCAGGAACTCTAGTCTACTAGTAGAGATGAGCAATGGCAAACTCATTGGTCTTCTCTGTGCCATGAAATCTGTAATTTTTAACTGCTTTGGCCTGGAATCTACAAATACAATTTACCCTTTCCTGGTAAATCTCCAGGTAGGAGATACCGATGGTGTACGTCCACTCTCCATCTCCAGCCCCTCTCTCCTTGGCAACAGCGTTCAGCACACCGAGTACGCTCCGAGGGATGACACCCGGATCCTCAGAGGTTCCCACCATGGTGTGGGTCTTCCCTGGATGTTGAGAATGAGAGCAATTGGTTGCCAAAATGTTCACTTAGAACTTGTCTGTTTTCTGTAACCGGTTATTCATAGTACAAAGCCTGAGTGTGTTCTTTCAGCTGGCCAATCTAGTTTCTCAAAACTTTTATTTCTGCAAGAATTTTCTCAGATTGCAGGTGGGTTTTCCCAGCTTTCATCGTGTGATGAAGCCTGGGGATATATAATGTGTATTGTGCTTGGATGTCATGCTTTTCTACAGTACACTGACTTGCAAATTACAATAGTACATAAGTACACTCAATAACAACTTACCTGCTCCTGTTGGTCCATAGGCAAACACGCTTGCGTTCTGACCGTGCAGTGTGTGTTCCAGAAGGTTCTGGACAGAGGACTTGAATACCTTGTCCTGATTGGTGTCTTCATCATAAAATGCATCAAATCTGCAATGAAACAAAGAGTTTAAGTCTTGAATTCCAGTGGCCGATATATGTAGTATTTTATAATGCATGGGACCGGCCCTGAGTTCGTCCCTTTTTTTAGTCATACCACTAAAGTAACATCAGAATCTTTGACGTATAGTGTTGAAAATAAATTATTTCTAACACTGTATGGCAAAGATTACTAGACAGTACATAATACATATAATTTGAGGAAAGTAAAGTGGCAACCTCATGATATGGCACAGTACCGTACTTGAGGTATGTCCTGTTGCACAGCTAGCAAAATATGGTCCCTTTTTGCCTCTTGACTTGATGCCTTTTAAGATAATTCTATTTTTGGCAGATTATGTTTCATTATTTTTCTGATTTTTGTTTTGTCCCAAATCTATTAAAATTATAATATCATGATCCCCTTTCCGACCCCTTTTTCCTTACTAGTAGCAGTGACTGCAGTTGCAGGGCTTTTCTTATGAATAAACTGCGAGAAAGAGAATCATATTCATAATCAACTGGGGTGTTATAGAACCTACTCATATTTGAGAGATTCCTGGTCGTTTCTCCAGTTGCAGATCTCGAGTGCCTTCTCCCCGAGCCCCCGCACTGTACTTCCCTTCTCCTGCTGATCTTTGTCCAGGAAGGGCCTGAGTCTCACGGCGACCCTCACCGGCACTGGGCCTCCATTCCTGGCGATCACAGGCCTGCAAGAAACAAGCACACGTATTTGTATCATGGGGAGAAATAATTTGCAACGAATAATATAGTCGTTCTGATCGAATTAACGATCGAGCAAGGTCTACGTCGTCTCTTGGTATGAAACTGTATCTCACCTGTGGCGATGGAATCCTGGAGTCGTCATACCTCTTCAATAAAGCTTCTAAACTATGATCGCAGCTAATGAAGGTCAAATAAACCACGATCTCGCCACAAAAACAAGTTGTGTACGAAAAAGATTGAATCCTTGATTGAATTTGGAGCGTCTGTTTCATCAACCAATCAGCGATCAGAACAGGGCTCTCGTTAATTCACGTTGACATCAAATCTCGCGAGAAGATCTTCATCTCCCCTTGCGCAAGCGCAACATTTTGCCGCCATTTTGTGATTTAAAGACGAACCGACCTATTCTGTGGGTTTATTTCGCGAAAAACAGCACATTTAGCAAAGTTGGTAACGATTGCTTCGTTGCGTAGGACAAGTGTACCCGTTAGAAGGTAATCTGAAGAAAACTAGCTAGCCTTTCGCCTGGTAGACTGAAATTTCCGCTTATTTGGGTGAGTGAGTTTGGGGGCATGCCCCCCTCCCACAGCCAAAAATAAATAATTTTCAGCAATATTTTTACGTTCTTAACACGAAATCGTGATGTCTGAGGACGACGATTTTGACATCCCGGCCAGTGACGATGAGCTGGCGGCCTCAGAGAGCTGGGACGCCGAGCACAAGAACTACGTCAGCTGGGAACCACCGCCTGCAGACATCGCGTCTTTGTACGAGAGGTTAGAAAAGGACGGAGTTATCGAGCTCCAAATGAAGTGTCTTCCAAGGAGAGCACCCACTCCAAAGCCGGAAGAGCCGGAAACTAAGGGAGACGATAAGGAGGAGGAGGAAAAACCCGAAGAGACGCCAAGCAAAAAGTATATTTACAATGATTGTTTTTTTTACAATGTATTATGTGATGTTAAAACTAAAATTTATGAATCCTTCACCCTCTTGTAACTTTATGAATGTGATGTGCGTGTAACGTGTTACAAATATGTATACAAAATTATGATGGTTATGAAATGTGAGTAAAGTCTGCCATCGGATAAAATACACTGTACTAAATATTTTAGTAATAGTTTAGGATTTTCATAAGATGGTGACCAATGCTGTGCCCTTGAAACTCTTAACACATCACTTCACTCAGGTACCTAACTTCAGTTAGGAATATCACATCAGTCTCAGATGGTTTGTAAAGCCATGTGTTTTAGGAGAGGCACACCTCAAGTATGCTTAGAACCCAGGTGCACCTCAGTCCTCACTTATAAGCTAGTTCGGAGTTGCTACTACGCATGTGCAGTGTCAACGGTGAAGGCCCCCGGCTCGTAAACAGTGCTCGCCTGGACATTGTCTAGATTTGCATAACAACGCCCAGACTGTCTTTGTTCACGTCTCGGGGGCCTTCACCTTTGACACTGCACATGCGTAGTAACAACTCCGAACTAGCTTATTGATTAGAGTGGGGGTCAGCCTCATTGGACATTGGCCAAAAGCCTATCCCTGTTACGGGACTACCTATATGTAGTTGGACAGCATTGTTTCAAATCAAAACAGTGAATAGATGATATCTAATACCCTTTGCATCACCATCACCATAGCTACATGCACAAGCCCCATGGGCATCTCTCTCAAATGTGTTTCCAACCCAGACTGCAGATGCATAACAAAACCTTGTTTAGTCAAAGTTGTAACCTTGTTTTATATGGAAAAACATTGTAAATCCATCTACACATGTTTCAAGAAGAGAGCAGACACATGTTAACTACATGTAGAGATAGAACATAGCATAGCCTAATTATTACTCCCTTGTATCCAACTTACTGCCTTTGGCCCGGATGGGTCATGAATATGCGTGAAACTTTTTGTCATTGTCATTTATTTTTCTCAACCTTCCCAATTCAGGCCAGCTGTTCCCTCCTTTGACTTTGACGAGTTCACCATGGAGACGACACCTGCCAAGACATTCACACCAACAAGGAGAACCCCAGGTCAGTCTTAGGACAGTACAGGTGTAAAATTTGTTTGAAGTTGAAGCTTATTTACATTTTATACAACTGAGCATATATGACTTGCAACATAGTCGTAGATATCTAGAATTTTTCATTTCTCAGATTGCTTAAGTGGAACTGACAAAATGAATGACTGTTACTTTCAGAAAAGAAACTTTGCAAAAGCTTCACCTCTTTGATAAGAAAGATGATAATGACGATGAACATCAAAATAATATTTTATGACTACTACCACATTCAACTTACTGTTGTCATGGTTGTTATTTTAACACATCTTTGCTTTACCATCAATTGCTCCACAGGAAGTAGGCCAACGCCAAGAAGCGGTCAGCGTAGGGTGGCACGAATGGACAACATCATGTCCTCCATCATGAGACACCGCAGGCAAGAACCCGACCACACGCCGGTCAAACCATCCACCAGTAAAGACTCCGAGAAAAAAACTGATAACACTGAAGGGAAAGGAAGTAAAAGAGAAGAACAGAAAGAAGATGAAGGAAAAGAGGGAGAGAAAGAAGCACCCCCAGTTGTTAGCACTGAGAATGTAAAGCAGGAGCCTGTGGAGACACCCCCCACACCACAGAGGCCTCCCAGTAGGACCAGATCTAGAAGAACTTAACCACATGTGGAGTGACGACCTGCTCTTCACCATTCAAGCGCTATTATGTGACAGCAGTGGGCATACAAATGTAAAATCACCATCTTTTTCATGGACCATTCAATATCAAGGTTGGTAAATATATATGTAATCACATATGCCTAACCAGTAGATTAGTAGATGAGAACTTGTCATAAAGCATGTGGATATTTCTCACCAAAACGCAAAGCTTTGTCGTCATAAACATGGAATTTATGAATAAAGATATGTCCATGAGAGACCTTTTCAGCAGAAGGAGTGCTGGTGTAATAAATTTGTGGCCTGTGTGAAGGAGCATAACATGGACAGTGGCAAGAGTTTTTTTATATTCCTAAGTTTGTTTGTCACCTGTCTTGTTAGTACATGTATTACACATTTCTGGTGTCAAGACTCCTAATTGTGGAAAGGATACAATTTAAAGGAACTTGACGATTCCACAGTAAGGGCAATAGGAGCGAGGTGTTTACTGTGTTTAAGATTCACGATTGGCATACAGTGCATTTCTGAACTAATGTTCCAGAGTATGATGATACACTGGAGATGGCACCTGGAATAATTGAAGATTTGCAGTGGTTTGCATTGTTACTGTATTAATATGTTGAAGAGTGATAACCTTTGATTGTCTCTGATGTGTTATTATTATATTTTGGGTGCACAGAGGGAAAACATGGCTTTAGAAGACAAGGTTTCAGTTGTCTCTAACAATGTAAGATTGTAACCAAATGGGTACTACCCTCGCTATACAATTAGATATTCAATAGCTGTCTTTTAAATGGCGAGAATTTCTGAAGGCTGGAGGGTCAGGATCATGTCTTGGTACGATGAGTTTTACGGATTGAATACAGGCAGATCCTCTCAGCCCTCTGCTTTTATGATGTCCTCTTGCTAACTTGTCTGAGAAGTACAGAACCAAGGAAATAGATTTGTGTGGCCTAATCCAGTGCAGCCACATCTCCATGTATGCCACCTTGCCCTTGGGGAATTCCATCAATAGTTGAAGCTGCCAAATGTGGGAATCACACACCCTTGTAAGGGAGAATCAATGCATCTAGCTCTCAATGCGCTACCTGCGCCAGCGAGTAATAGGCCACCTGTTGTCACACATCCTTCTTTCTGAACCATAACGAACGCAGACTCCATTACTGAGCATCTCAGAGGACCTTTCACAACATAAGGCTACATCTAATATCTCTCTAGGTCCCCAAGGTACCAATTTATGTGTTGCATAAGCGAATTTAGCCTTGAACCCTACTAAAAATGTCAGAGAGGTATGACCTGAGACATCATTATGAAGACATAGGTGGAAATTTTTGTGATTTTGCCAAGTTTGTGCCTTTTTCACACTCACTAACTATCTGGTTTATTGTCTGGTGTTCCCTGCCTTGTGAGGGTTAGACGTGCTTGCATTTTAGATGAAGAGATTTGATGGCAGATTGCCGACTACATGTATTTCTGTCCTTTGGGCCGTCACAGTAAATGTTGGTGTCATTGAGTTTGCTTTTTATGACTTCTAGTACTGATCTGCATACATAAACACTATACTAACCACATCCTCTTTTGATATAGGCTTCATGGGACTTACATGACCCATAAGCTCTGTGCTTTTTGTTACGGATGTGGAGATGAAATGTAAAAATCAATGTTGAAAAGATTTTCACACTTCATGAATATGGCAACTTTCCAGAGCAAGATAAACTTTGAGTGCGTTTTTCCCTTTAGGGCTATTTACAGTGACATAAAACAGCTTGAACAAGCAATTTCATTTTCATGAGAGAAGGCTTACAGCAAATCTTTCAAATAACAGTCTCAAAGGGAGTGATATAGGTGTACAATAACATTTGAAAATGCTAAGTGTGCTGAGTTTCAGCCCTTTCAAATACACCAGGGACATTAAGAAGTTAGTGCTATCAATGCTTTTATTAGTACTGATCCCTATCAAAAATAGCCAGTAGGGAAATGTACACGGTGGCAACCAAAACAGAGCAATATAGTGGAAATATGGAATCTGTCAGGATGGGAATTGACAATCACAAAGAACTCAATGCAGAAAAAAAATTAATCTAAAACACTCAAATCTGGAAAGTAGTAAAATGTATTGGTTTATTATTCTTCAAATCAGCAACATACAACCGACACCGTTTTAAACTTAAAGTCAACTGCCAACTCACAACACTACATTTGTAGACTTGCTATTGTTCTGTGTCTCAACCAGTTACAAGTGTCAAGCAGACACTTCAGTACATGTATAATAACACAAATATCTTTGTATTGCTCCTTCGTGCATAGAAAATACAAAGTTGTAGAGGGGATTGAGGATTGCTTGATACAAAAAGTATCTACTGCATCATGTGCTTTGTCACCTTTTTTCATCAGAATGTCTTTTGCTTCAACAGCGATATATGCCACATCTTTTAAGTATGTTGTCATTGATACATATGCATTTTGCCATTAGATACATGTTTCATATAAGGTACAGTGAAATACATTAAGCATTGCCGGAAAATTGTTACAAAGCATGTGGTTTGGCTCAACTTGCCGTTTCCACATTGTGTAAAATGTAATTCACAACATTGTTACTTTCAGCTTGCAGAGCTGTAAAACAGTATTGTCCCTTGGCAAGAGGATGATTTGCTTTTCTACATTATATTGCACATAAAGTAGTCTGATTTGCTCAAATATTTTAGTAGGTGTCTAACATTACAAGCATGCAACACTGCATACAAATACAAACATGTAGTTTTGACAATTGGGTACAAACATCACAAAGTAGCAAACAGTTTCGCTTGCAAAAGTGGCATAAAAGGTCTGTGTATCGCATATTCATGTCAATATCAGGTACATGTATATTTACATGTATACTGACGCAGTATAAAAATTAAAAACGTATGATTCAAATGGTGTGTACAATAGTTTGTACTAATAATTGCCTTTTAATTTTTTTCAGTTTTTCCTGAACAATTTGCGAATACAATAGCTGAATTGGCGCTTTATTTTGACACATAGCAACATACATACACATATGTATACACATACACACACACATTAGCACCTCACTGAACACACTGTATAAGACACTTGCTAGATCAGGTTTGGCAAGATGTGATTTATCTTTGTTTGCTCGCTTGGTGGTTTATTTGATTGTTATAGGAACCAAGCAAGCCTTTTGTCACTACTACTACATACACCAAGAAAAAGGTGGAACATTGATGTCATCAAACATAAAAACATTACCAGATTTCTTCCTGTAAATACTTTTTGTAATGATCAAAGCTAGCTACAAATTTAGGAAAAATGCAGACAATCTAACATAATGGTATGAACCATTATTACTATTCATAAGAACCACAATTATTGGCTTGTCAATGATGTTATGGCCTCATAACATCTACTGTATTGCAGGATCCTGATTGGTTAATCCTATTCTGTTATTTGATGATAAACCACAGGTTGTCTACTAACGATCAGCACAACTTTGACACATCAAATTTCACACTGCATATCAAAGTTATTGGACCATCATGTTTCAATGTAACATGGATACAAATTGTATCACATGAGAACACTAGGCCAAGGCATGTAGTGTTTATACAGTACATACGCCACGATATACACACCTCAAATAGACAGTATAAAAGTCCAAAAATGGCAACCCTTTCAAAAAGCTGTAACTGTCAATGCCCGTTCCTGCAAACAATATTCTAAACTTCACATCGCCCTTTAATTCTTTTCTCAATTTTCAGCTGACCTTGTTTTAAACCTGATAATTTCGAGACATATCTCGCGTTGCAAATGAAATATGTCGTCATACAGAATTTCTTGTATTCCACAGCATTTTACCAAAGGCACCGAGTATCAAAACAATGCGTTTGAGTCTGCGTTTGTGATAACCTTTGATTAACGTTGGAAAGCACTGATAAAATCGGTCTTTTCACCATGCAAGAATTACAAAAAGGAACGTCTACGTTTGCATGTGTTTATCAAAGTTACCTTGTAACAATGGCGTTAATGAGTAAACAAAAACTCATTTTGCCACTTTTCTGAGATTTTCAGGAAATTGTGTGACAGTCGTACAGTATTTATGATAGCTTGTAGGCGTTAGCTTCACCGTTTGAAGTGTTCCTTATCTGTTCAAGCGAACGTGTAGCGCCTCTCTTCACAGATGGGTGTCAAAGGGGCCTCTCTTGATAGAAACTTGATGTATCTTCTTGTCACTCCCGTAGATAGCCCAGACACGAGGCGGCCGTATCAGTCTTCAGACTGGGACCCGTGGCAGTGCTCACATCTAGGGAAATATCCAGAAATATTACCTGTCAGCGCTTTTGTTTGTTGGTAAAGGACATATCGTCCCATCTAGATCTCGCACTGTGATAACTTCAGCTGACTCCATCACTCTTGTAGATATACGGATCAAGGGCAAACATTGCAACAGCATGGTACAAGGCCAAGTAAATATCTTACTTAGAGTGTGTATTTTAGCAACGACATAGTGTGTGTACTTTTTTGTCATGGCAGTTTGTTTTTTTGCTGATGTTCTGCCGTCATCAGCAACTTCTACCGGCAGATATATTGTACAGCACGCTAGATAAGACTGGTCAATAAATGTAGTAGCCACGGGCGTTTCTAAAATCTAGGTCTCTAATTGTCTTGATTTGATCAGTGACTTGATTTCATTGATGTCATACCCTGGACACTCCAGAACCAATGTAAGCGCTCGAGAAAGATGAGCAATGAAAAATCACGCCAGAAATTTAAAATCCTTTCTTCTTCATCTATCTTAATTTTTTTTTTCTTTTTGCGACTTCAGCAAATCTTTGCCTGTAGTTCCGATGAGCCACAGTTTGCAAACGATGAAAATCGATGTGCGCGTGTATGTCATCCTTAAAACCAGACTTGATTATTTAACACATTTATTTAGTTAGTATTAGTAAAACATGCCAAAACACGAAGTAAGTAAAAAAGTTGTGCTAGTGATTTTTTGTAAGAGTAACTCTCAGTAATCACTAGTAAGAAATTTTCAAATCTCTTACTAGTGATTTAATGAGCTAGCATGCCTCTAACTCATTAAATCACTAGTAAGAGGTTATTAAAATCACTTACTAGTGATTTAATGAGCTAGCATGTCTCTAACTCATAAAATCACTAGTAAGGAATCATTTAAATCTCTTACTAGTGATTAAATGAGCTAGCATGCCTCTAACTCATTAAATCATTAGTAAGAGTTTATTTAAATCACTTACTAGTGATTTAATGAGCTAGCATGTCTCTAACTCATTAAATCACTAGTAAGGAATCATTTAAATCTCTTACTAGTGATTAAATGAGCTAGCATGCCTCTAACTCATAAAATCACTAGTAAGGAATTATTTAAATCCCTTTTAGTGATTAAATGAGCTAGCATGCCTCTAACTCATAAAATCACTAGTAAAGGCATAATTAAACCCCTTACTAGTGATTTAATGAGCTAGCATGTCTCAAAGTCATAAAATCACTAGTAAGGAATCATTTAAATCTCTTACTAGTGATTAAATGAGCTAGCATGCCTCTAACTCATTAAATCATTAGTAAGAGGTTATTTAAATCACTTACTAGTGATTTAATGAGCTAGCATGCTTCTAACTCATAAAATCACTAGTAAGGAATCATTTAAATCCCTTACTAGTGATTTAATGAGCTAGCATGCCTCTAACTCATAAAATCACTAGTAAGAAATCATTTAAATCTCTTACTAGTGATTTAATGAGCTAGCATGCTTCTAACTCATAAAATCACTAGTAAGAGATTATTTGAATCCCCTACTAGTGATTTAATGAGCTAGCATGCTTCTAACTCATAAAATCACTAGTAAGAGATTTTTAAATTCTCTTATAGTGATTTAATGTGCTAAACCTTGTGCGGCTGGGCCAGCTGAAAGTATTACACGGTCGTCGTCGCCACGGACCAGATTCAATTACACCTCACAGCCCTGAGCTGCCATATGGGCCTCATGTGTTACCATTGGTACGCACAAGAAGAGGCCCAAACGTGTCCATCACGTAAGTCTGGGAATGTACTAACGATACGGTTATCTATTACCAAGGAGCCATATCGCTGCTAGTCAAAGTATAATCGAACAAGTGCAACTACACTCTTTACATTACCGTTTCTCTCTTTTCCCACTGGTAAGTAACAGAAAGAGGACGTTTTGAGGCGGTTTACCTGGGTTTTTGAACTTCTTTTCTTTCTTATCATGTCTCCCGATCGAGAGCGCCTCGCCCCCGTTACCTACTCTCCAAGCAGAGGTTGGTGGGAAGATTGTGACCCCTTTATCTTATGCCCCGTCTCTTCAATTCTTGTCCGCTCTCCCCACCAGCGGGTAGCGGACAAAAAACGGGGTCGGGCATATGATAAAATGGTCACAATTTCCCCCACCAACATCTGCTTGGAGAGTACTGGCTAAACAAACATGCCTCTAACTTATTAAATCACTAGTAAGAAATTATTTAAATTCCCAATGGTAACACATGAGGCCCATATGGCCGGCAGCTTAGGGCTGTGAGGTGTAATTGAATCTGGTCCGTGATGACGACGACCGTTTAATACTTTCAACTGGCCCAGCCGTACAGGGTTTATCACATTAAATCACTATAAGAGAATTGAAAAATCTCAAATAAGTGGTTTTAAAGATTCTGTTATAGTGATTTAATGAGTTAGAGGCATGCTAGCTCATTAAATCACTAGTAAGGGTTTTAAAGATTCTGTTATAGTGATTTAATGAGTTAGAGGCACGCTAGCTCATTAAATCACTAGTAAGGGTTTTAAAGATTCTGTTATAGTGATTTAATGAGTTAGAGGCATGCTAGCTCATTAAATCACTAGTAAGGGTTTTAAAGATTCTGTTATAGTGATTTAATGAGTTAGAGGCATGCTAGCTCATTAAATCACTAGTAAGGGTGTTAAAGATTCTGTTATAGTGATTTAATGAGTTAGAGGCATGCTAGCTCATTAAATCACTAGTAAGGGTTTTAAAGATTCTGTTATAGTGATTTAATGAGTTAGAGGCATGCTAGCTCATTAAATCACTAGTAAGGGTTTTAAAGATTCTGTTATAGTGATTTAATGAGTTAGAGGCATGCTAGCTCATTAAATCACTAGTAAGGGTTTTAAAGATTCTGTTATAGTGATTTAATGAGTTAGAGGCATGCTAGCTCATTAAATCACTAGTAAGGGATTTAATATTCTTTCTAGTAATTTAATGAGTTGGGATGCGCTGCCAATTGTTAACACAGGTAAATGCGGTTAACACGTGAATTGACTGAAATACTTTTCTGAACTGCTTTAAAACCGAATCAGTGCGGCCTAATTCTTTTAACGGTTTCTAGTTCCCATTAGTCCTCTTCACAGTGGTTGGTCAATTCTGCATTACGCACCAACTACAAACACTGACAAACATCAACGTCTGCAGCACTGCATTATTTTTGGCGACGCCTTAGGAGTGGAGGCTTTTTTTCTTACCTGGACACTCTATGGCCGTATACACAGCTATCACAGCGATTGCAATGGACGTAATTCCTATCCAAACACCAGTGGCACCCTATACAATGGCTCAACTCATCTGACGAGGTCAGGCGCCCATGGCAGAATGAGTAGTACATATCCTACAAACAGTGAAGATAACGTTACATCGTAAATATCTATCCATCGGGTTGGTCATCTGAAGGTAAGGGTCTTTCTGACACAACCAAAGTTTTGTATCTCCCCATTTTTCGACAGCTAGTCGACTATACATTTTGTACCTTCATCGGGGTGTAATACTTACTAGAGCTCCTTCCCGATTGGAGACGCTGCGGCGAATACAGACGAGGGTATATAAACTCAGCCACGTTTGGGACCGCAGCCTCCTTGCCGCAACGCCGCCATGCGGTAAGGAGTAGCAGAACTCATTACACCCTATAAGAAGGTGCAGAGATGGTGGCACAAGCGCAATACTTTGGCTGTGTTACAAAGAACCTTGCCCTCGAGTAAAATTAACACAGAATTCATGCATGTACTGAAAACAGCATTGATGGATCAAACTTGGTAACATACATTTTCAGCAATATCATGTGGTGGGTAAATTCCAAATGTGTGAAATGAACAGTTCAACTAATACTAGTACTATGAGAGAGTAGATGAAAAAAGAAAGAGTACATGGTTGTAGCTGTATGCCTCCGCCATTTTGCTTTTTCGACTTTTACATTGATATATTATGGGGAAGGCCCAGGTGTACTTGGTTAGATTGTGTTCGAAGATGTCAAGCTGTGCATAGGAAATAACAACATAACGACTCAAGACTTGGAAATACTGGCCCGAGATCGCCTGGGATGGAGAAAGATGGTACGCATAAGACGGAAAACCCTTGATGTGGGCAACTCAGACAAAGGCCGAGGAGACCTCACCAAGTTCAAAAAATACATTATGGCCCAAGTGTCGGAGGGGTGGACTCCGGTAACATAATGGAATTCCCCATTTAGACAGTACGAAGTTTACCTTGTCTGCGTTAGTATGTAGGAACTCTGCGACAGTGGCGCGGCTCTTGAGCAGGTCAATGGCACTTGTGATGTGTTTGTCTCCGGCCGCCGCCTCCTCCTCGTCACTGCTGGTGGACGGCACAGTGAAGGCGTTCTGCGGATGGCAGATTCATTCTTCAGCATGTAAGACTCAATTTTTAAGCATTCTCATTAACAGAGCTTTGCCGCGGCGGCCTATACAGACCCTACCGGTAACATTTGTCTGGGCCTCCACGGGAGAGCTCAGTGAAGTAGAATAATTTAAAAGTCGTATAGTTTGAAAAGCCCAAATTTGCCCAAAAAAATTTTCCCCTGCACATTTGTACCTATATAATTCGGATAAGATTTTGTCATGTCATCGTGGTATTTTGTACACCCCACTCCCCCTTTGATTTATGCCAAATCCTCCTGATCATTATTCCCTATTCTAAAAAGACACTGGAATTTTTATGCTAGAATGTTAGAATATTTCATGTAAACGAGAGGTGTAAGATGTGGAGCAGAAAGAGCAACGGCCACCTGTCTAACAACCCACAATTGCAAAGTCCTTCCCACACCATATAGTGTATAGAACGGCGCCCATCTCCGTTTCTTTAGCCCTTGGGCCACACAGCAGTGCAATGACAGATAATACTACAGCTCCCAGTTTACTGGTACTATTTCCCAAGTACTGAGTGCTTAGCAGAGAAAAAGTATGAGTCGGTCGGGAATCGAACCCTCGACCTACCGCTCCGTACCAACACTTTCTTTAGATAACTCCTTTATAAAAACAATATGTTGAACAACCTTCTCTGCTACATGTGCTGGATTCCTGTTCATGGGGCAGGAGAGGACCTCCTCCATCTCTGCGCCGGTGGTGCAGTGGAAGTTGACCCACTCCCGGAAACACACGTGGTACTCCGCCGGCAGAGAGATGTAGTTGTTGACAGACCAGCGCTTTGTACCAACGTTGATATCCACTAGCTGGGATCCAGAGAATAGATTATAGTTTAGAACACGGAATATTGCGTTGTCAATTTAGCTTTCTTACTAGTGATGACCCATCGTGTAAGTGCGCCAACCAGAAGTATTGCTATGTGGATATTTCTAAATATCCACATAGCAACTCTTAAAATTATTCCTAAATTTGTGTTGTCCTTCATACACACAAGAAGATGACACACGTGTGTCTTATTATCACACTTTACCTTGGACTCTGCCTCGAACCCATGGTTCCGCAGAACATCTAAAATCTGGTCACGTCTCTGGGTGTCCTGTAGTCATGGGAGGAACAAAAACAACATTAAATACAGGCAGAGGTAAAAAAAAGAATTAGCAAGCTTTATGTGGTGTAGAAATTGAAGGATTTAACAGTGAAGTGAATATTTAGAAATGAAATAGCGTTGGGGCATTGTTAAACGACGTGAAGAATGTTTGAAAATCGTCTGTTTATGTTCATATCATTCGAGTCTATCAAAACAATACAGTCCTTTGCGATCCTAGCTGTGGCTTAAAGTTGTTTAAAGTTAAGTTTGAGTGATTTCCACGTCATGTATTTCATAGGGCGGCGCCTATCACCGTCACTACACGTAAATAGCCCTTGGGCCACACAGCTATGCACACACTCCAGCAGGGGGCAGGTCCACTGGTGTGTATTGCGCGGATAATCATATCTGGGGCTCAGAATTGCCTGTCAAAACCTGTCAGCGCAACTTTCCATCTCACGTATCCACTCACAGGTGGCACCACACCCCGTGACTCTTTCATGCGATTTTATCTCGACGTTCCCAGCATAATTGATCGGGTTTATCTCTCAACAGTACCCATATTCGAAGACCGATAGCTTCACAACCAAATTGCACAGTCATCAAATACTACCGCTCAGTTTCCCAACATTCGTCTTGATATATACATATACAGACGATATATGGTCCTATTCTCTTCCCACCAAAGTTTGTTGATACAAAAACGCTGCAGTGCATAGTGATGAGATGTTGCAAAGGATATAGACGAATTATTCTTGCCTTTTTCAAAACTTATGCTATAAATCAAGACAGTACTACTACTTGTAGTCATATTTAGGTTGTACATAATTATGCAGCTGCGAGATCTCAGTGTTATAAGGTGTTGTGAGTATATATGATGCACATACAGGTAAGGCCTCGGTTAGAATCTTCGTACGTACATCGTACGATCACAAAGGGCATTCTTTGGATAGACGTGCGTAAGTCGTACAACCTTCAGTTGTCCTGTTACAAAAACGGCTGTCTATGATCCTAGTCTGCTGTTGGTTTTGTCACAGCCTGATTGAAAATCAAGTTCAACATCAAAATCGTACGACGGTTACGACGACCGTGCCGTAACATGTAATGGTTGGTGTGCATGTTCTTTTTCAGGAAACTCAAGCTAGCCCCATTTTTATGAAGTCTTAAAGGCTTAGGAAAGACTCCCCCGCTGTCTTCAGATTCCTGTGACCAGTTCGTTACCGCAAATACGACGGTCGCCGAATGATGGAGCGCCGAACGCTTCACGGGCGAGATTTATTGAACTTTCCATTCATACGGAATGAAAGCAATAACTCTCGCAGTAAGTAGTCCGTGTGATGTTTCGACCGTGAATTGGGCTTTCTTTATTAAAGTGCTATAGGAGCAGTAAAGCCGTCATATATCTAGCTACCTGTCATTGTGAATTTCTGTAGAAGAGGCAAAGGTCATTTGTATGAAGAATGTTTCACTTATAATGTGCTACCGGCTGATGTATGTGTGTTAGTTTGTCCAACGGTAGCATTTGTCTTTGTAGAAAGGTTATGGCATAATGATAGATTAGTGTTATACCATTCGTGCATCTTGATTTCAATCTGCTGTTTGCCAGTAACGAATACACCCCTGCAGTTCTTGCGGAAGTTGCTAGGAGACCAAACCTTATGCCACTTCTTTCCGAGCATGAATTCTCTGTACCACCCAAATATCGTGACCACAGTATATTCAGAACACGAGGTACAAAAACGGAAGTTCTGCTGTAGTGCCGAGGAAAGCCGACAGGGGGATCTTCTAAAGGTCAGGATATAACCATGTTTACCAAATTTTGCAGCAATCCGTCCGGAGTTACATGTATACTGTTCAGCCACAAACACTGATATAACAAACAAAGGCTACCATATATACCAACAACTGAAGGTGAAAACGTTGATAAAAGAATAGCTAGAATAGCTAGAAACTGTGGACTTGATCTCAAAAGGGGTCCGGATAAGAATAAAGAACAGCCCCACACTCCCTCCTACTTCCAAACATCATTGATCTGCCAGGACCTCATCATTAACTGTGGTTTTCCCTGGCGCCGATGTGTCTTGATGTTACGGAGGCATCTCTGTTTTCAATGGGGAGGTACCGATGAAAAGTCACACAGTGTCAGATCTGTACGTGAACCTGCATGAGTAGCAATCCATAAATCAATCGTCTGTTCAGCACCGCAGCCGCAGTGATCCTTGATCCGTGTCTATATCATATTTCATACCTTATCCACTGCTGAGGTTTTTGATACAAACGACCATGAGCAAAGGAACTGCAATGCGCAAACACATTCGATGACATGCCTGAATTTGAATGTTGGCGGTATGGTGGTTTTGTTGCTGTTGATTTAAAATCTAAAGGTTCTGTGCTCGAACCCATAGCAGGTCCCAACGTTCTGGTCCCTTGGAAAAGACACTTTCTACTAATTTTCACACTGAACACAGGTGCAAATTAGTACTTATCTTCGGTTGTGGACGTTTTTTTCTGGATGGGACGTAAAGCTGGAGGCCCCATGTTTCTAGAAACTACATATCGAGCACGTTAAAGAACCCACCACACTTATTGATACGATATCGATTTCCATCCAGGTGTGAGTGGATCAACCCCATCAGTCTGGTGCTTTTCAGCTACAAGTTAAACAGATTATGCTGCATGGTACTTTCAAAGCTCAATAACAAAAATTCTCAATTTTTTAAGGGGAAAGCCATATCATGTGTACGTATGCATCATCAAGATTTTTTATCCAACTCTTAAAAACGTTAACATTTCTGGCCTGTAAACTCTACTTGTACTTATGTAACGCGGGAAGCCAATCGTTTTGATATAACCTAAAAAATCGATTGAGATGATGGAAGGCGTGCCTCGCCACCTGTGACAATGACTAACTGTAGTATTTGGAACCACTGTAACTCTACGCCCGTTTCATCAGGCGTTATTAGTGTTGTTCTGGTGTCCACGTAATTGGGGTTATATTCGGACTGGTGCAAAATTTGAAATTGTTCTTTGACAAACGGCCCTGGGATCAGGGGACGCTGGACTGAATATTGGTTGTAACAGGTAATCAGTATATGCCGGCTTCGTGTTTTACTTATTCTTAGTCAAAATGAGTCAGGCAACACTGTATGACTCAACTTTGATCATAAGGTGCTTGGGAAATAGGGCTGCGTGACTGAACCGGTACAACACAATGTAAATCATTCATGTATACAGGTACAGAATACCGGAACATTAATGTACCGGTACTATACCTGAATAGTGTTTCACTCAAGTACAAGCTTATTGCGTTACTGAGTATGTGTTATTCCTACCACAAAGATTAAATTTTACCACTGAGAATATATGACAAAATTGAAACCAGCACCATATTTCCTTTGAATAAGAATATTTCATTTTCTCGTGACAGTACGCCCTTTGTACGAGATACCCCAAGACTATCAATAGACAATCTTTTAACTGACTATTCATGTTTCTATCTCCATTGAAGACCATATGTTTCTCTGTTGAATCGTTCAGGTGCAGGTACAGCTCCGGACCTGCACAAGATGTTATGTTTAGGCACGCAGCTCCATTGGGACACCTTCAGAGTTTCATAATCTGTGTGTTATGTTTGCAATTTTCAAAAGGTGACTCAACTAGCAAACTCCTTGATGTATGTAACGTACACGCGAGCCAAGACCCTTAACGTGACCCCTAAGACGCTTGCCTTCGAGCCACCACGTCTCAAAGAAACGTCCCATAGTTTTGAGTTAAAAGGGTCAGTCAGGACGTCGCCATGATTGTAATACACCGTGCATGATAAAGTATAGAGTCACATTGTCGGTCCTAAGAGAGATGGAAGGTTATGGTTTTAACCCCAGGAGTAGAGTTTGAGTTGTACACGCGTCGTTGCACTTTGTAACTGTAATCTGTTTTACCCAGACGTACCTACAGTTGTAGGTAATGCCCTTTAGACCTCCATTGTGTACTCTATAAGAGTTGTACAGCTACAGAGACGACATGGCTAACGATCTAACGTAAAAGGGTAGCTCCTGAAACTTTTGATTTGAAACCTTTTCAGTAACATGCTAGGGAGTCACAGGGAGGAAGGATATATACGAGAGTAAAATCAAATCGAGGGTTTTGTGAAGTGTTGCAGCAGTTTAACGTAATTAATGCAACTGAGTTGTACAATACAGAGACGACATGGCTAACGACATAACGTAAACGGGCATCCCCTGAAACTTTAAATTTGAAATGTTTTCACGTATCACCAACAGGATAGGGGCGTAGCTTGGAAGGATACATGTATATGACAACATAATGCTGACTGAGTTTTTTGTACTCATTTCAGCAGGTCAACGTAATTACGGCAACTGAGTTGATATGTATTCATAATGTTTGACATGTACGAACTTTATATATGAAATTCATATATATATATTCTGTTGATAGATTTGATTACATACTGAGAGGAGACAATCCTTACTGTGTTCAAATAGGTATATACATGAAAGAATGTTTGGACATAAGAACAAGTAATGTATAAGTATACGACACGCTAAATTTCAATATGTTGCCCTATTCCATATGATTGTATGTAAACAAACTCATTAGTATAAACTTTGTTTGTTGGCATGTATGTATGTATGTATGTATGTATAGATTAAGTAGACCTTACGAGAGTCGCTGTACTTTTGTTGTGTCAATAAAGATCTGTCTTTTATATAAAGTTCGTACATATCAAACATGAAAGTTATTTAGTGCAGAAAAGCTTTTGGTTAAGCTATAGCCTGTATAAGACCCCATGAAGGAGAAAAATTGACCAGTTTCCTTTTACCTTTATGTGCTTTGAAGCTACCAAGCTGGTGTCCTAATGCATCGCTCTCGTTTGAATTTGATTTCTTCGCAATGAAATTAATTATTAATTGTCTTCTGGGCTACCGTTAAATCCGATTCCAATTCTTTGACATCAAATGTCACTCAATGTTTTCTCCTACACAATTTTGATGATAGCATGCACATCATGCGTCAGTGAAAAATATTATCATAACGCGTTAACGCCTAATAGATTAATAGCGAATAGATTTACGGGTTGAAAATACGCCATTTCTATCATTGTTATGATCGATTTTGTGTTGGTTGAGAAGATTTGGTCTTTTAATGTCTAACTCATTAGGAGACCCATTTTCTTGACCACAAGGGGATTATAGCTGTAGATTAATGTGGTGTGAAAACCGGGTTACTCACGCCATGAAGGGAGGCACACTTTTCCTAGTATGTAGGCTTTTAGGGCATGCAATCTTTAGAGGATAATGTAAGGAATTTGCACGGCACCACGCGATTTACGCATTCAAGTCTCAAAATATCACATACATATACAGGTTAGTGCAGGTAACATTGGAGCTGTACGGGTATTTCTGATGTCTACCTGTACCTACCCTGCACTGGTTCATGATAAAACACTAAGTTTACGTAGGTCCAGTAGTATTCCATAGCAGAATGCTTGAATACAATAAATAAAATAATTGAAAATATCACTTCTGGGTATTTCGGACCCTGACTTGCTGCTGTTTCATTTGCTGCTGAAAATATTTTCTCAGGTACTGCACATGTATATCAACATTATCGACAGCATTTGAAATCAAACGTTTCTTTCAACTATATTCTACTCTTTTACCCGAAATTCACACATCCCCTCCCATCCCCCTACCCATCAAAGAGGACAGCCCTCAGAGGGGATATAATCTAGTCTATATCAACAGTTAGTCAGTCGCGAGACAATAAATTATTCAACTATATAGCAGATGAGGGACCGAATTAGGTTCATTTACTCCCTGTCTACAGCACATTAAGTATACATACCTGTCAACGTGTTTTTAAAGGCGGGGCGTTTGTGTTTTTTATGAACGTGTACATGTACGTATGTCAACTGAATAATACTTTGTTAGTTGTTATTCATCCAACCCAACTGTTAAGGCTACTTTTAGATATTTTCTTATCCACCTTTTTTATTGATTAAGAAAACCACCCTTTGCCTTAACATTCTCGTAGACTCCAACCTTTTCTTACCAAAAGTCTTCACCAACCTAGCCTGCTCCTTAAAACGAAATAGCCCTGATTATAAGTTAAGACGTTTTACGCTAAAAGCGAACATTTTATGAACATACGCACCATTAGTGGTGACATCCTAATCCCCTAGGGCTCGTTGAGAGAATAAGCATTACTCATCCTACAGTCACTGGATGTACTAAAAGTATAGGTTCGACCTTTCAGGGGAAGGTTATGGTCAGCGTTCATCAGAAACTGGTGTGCAGCGAATTGGGGTCGCCGTGGTTTGACCTTTCGTAATTTTACGGGTCATAGGTCGCAGATATGATGGATTTGGAGGGCCTCCCGTGTCATAAGGCGATTAATTTCGGGAAGGCAATCGAACCCTGGGGTCAACTGAAAGCTTCATCTCAATCGTTGTTTGCAGCCACCAAATCAGCCCCATACGGGCTACAGGCAAACGGCAACACGCTGTACATGTCTGTTTTTTTATTCTAAACATGGCTTTTACATTGACATACATTAGTCATGTTAGTGTATCCATCCCTTGCCTCGTTTTGGCGCCAACTCACGCACTTTCTCGCCAGGCTTTGCTCTCGCGGGAGTACATATAAAAATGGCGCTCATTCTTTTGGCAATGTCTATCTATTGTGCCCGTTATGACATGTTTTAAACAAGGCACGTATACCAGACCGTAACTATAATGATGGTGTAGTGGAATCTCTGGGGCTTGCCTTGATACTGCTGTCACGATGGAGATAAGGGAGGCCAGGGCAGAGAAATCAGCAGTCCTTACATTTTTTATTGACCCATAGAGTTCTAACATCACTTGTCAGTGACAGCCCCAAAGGCTGAATGAAAAGAACTACATTCAAAAGCTGTATCACCAGTTTGAACGCCTTAGTGCAGATACCTTTCAAATGTATGGTCCTGGGATCATTGTATGTGTTCCAAGGTATTAACACTGATGATTTTATGTTTGAAAACGCTGGGAATTCTCATTTTTCAACCGAATGAACAACAGAGTTTCACATGTCAACGGAAAGAGAATTTCCCAGTGGTTTGAATTTGGAATGAGCCATAGATCTAATCACGGATCCCACTGCATGCTGGGCAACACAGGGGACTGTGGGACACACAAATGGCAACATGGACCGGACTGTACGGCTCTGCAGGCGCGTTGTTATGATAATGATAATGATATTGTTTACATGCAGTGGGATCCGTAAAAATGTGGCATTAGAGAAGTTTAAGAAGAGAGTACCGTACATTTCCATCCAGCGTGATCTCTTCCTCTGGTGTCCTCTCTTCTTCAACAGAGGTTGCCTGATCCTCCCCTTGAGTTCCCAGATCTTCTCCCAGACTCACAGGGTCCCTTCGCTCCGCCCCCACACTGTTCTTTCTCCCCGTCCCCCTCTTTCTCCTATGGGAGCCCTTTTCTATGCTCCGGGTGGTGTATTCATCCTCTAGCCCCGCCTCTAGGGCGCCCGGAGACCTGGACAAGACACTGTTAGACACATGTCGTCTCCTGGGTAGGAACAAGTCCTCGTCTGAGGGTGAGTCGGGCGTTCTGTCTCCCTCAGATGAGATGGCGTCCTCCACGCTGAGAAAACGTCTCCTTCTCCAACTCCACGACGAGGATGGTGGATTTTCTAGATCTTCGTCCGACGAGGAGCCATTTCTGTTCGAGTTTCGGGCGGACCGTATGACCTTGCCGTTCAATAAAACTTTCGGAGACCTTCTATCGTCGGGGGAGACGGCTTTGGATATGTACTCTTCCTGAAGAAAAGCGTCTTCGTCGAAACCTCGTTCATCGTCGGGCGTTTCCGCCCACATTCGTTTCTGATCGGGTGTCCTTTGAAAGTTCTGCTCCTGCTCGGACCAGCTTCGTTCGTTGTCGGGTGTTTCGACCGGCCAGCTGTCGACATGCTCTTCGGGGGTGTCGACGTAGTGAGAGTGTACGATGGACGGTTTTGTCCACCTTGCATCGTCTTCGCTGTCTGGTGTGCCTGTGGATCGGAAAGAAAATCTGAATAGAATTCTGACTCAGAAAGACACACACACACATAAAAGAACGCATGAGGAGGAAGGTACTGTGACGAAGAGAATGCGAAAGGGTATCATTAATCACCCCATAGATAGAATTTCGTGGATCCGGGGGTTCCAATCCCGCTCGGACACGCTTGTGAGGGGTAGCATTCGGCTATTCAGATGGGCACGTAAAGCCGGCGAACGCAAATCAATGGCGATAACCGCGAGTAGCTGAGATTGTCAAATGAAACATTGCTGCAGGCAAAACGACTACAGATGACGGCAAAATGGATTGCTTTGGCCTTCAGGTTTAATGGAGATGAATTTGTAGATCCATAAAATACTGACAAAACGTGGCGATAAAACGGATATCTTCTATAGTAGCCAATCCATGCTCATTGTTTTTCGATTAGCATCTAGATAAGCTACACTGTATGGGTTATCTTGATATCAAGCGCAAATGTTTGATAAAACGAATTCAAACGGGCTTGCTGTCAAAATAAGCATTTTCTGTGCTGCAAAGACAGAGCTTAGATATCTTATAAATCCAACCGATAAAAATGTGAACAAAAGTGTTGTAGTATTTCTCTTATCGCCTAATCATATGAATATTGCATCATGGCATTGATTGGACATTCAATGCGCTTTATTCGTTCCTGATTATAAGAGAGGTTTTGTGTTTAACGAAAAAGGTTAAAATGTTTTATTTATTCTTTGGTACCATATGAATACATTCACGTTGACACAGTTGGCCTTGAAGTTAGGGTTGTTAACTCAGAATCCTAAATGTTCTGGGTGCCAAATAGCCTAGCCTGACGTAATATGCAGCTGGAAGTTAACGCACAGAAACGGGTGTGTTACGCCTTAAGGTGTCTTACCAGTTATGCGATGCAAGTAAAATGTTGTACAGCAAATTTACAATATCACATAACACCATCTGCCTTTATGAGTCTACCATCATGTTATTGTAGATCGTAAATTCTCTGGTCTCCGATGTCGTTCCGTTTTCCCTGTAGCGCCCATATGATAGATTCCTTGATTGCCAGGAAGGTCGTTGTAGCCGTTCCACTCCTAGCCCATTCATTTTCCTGTTAGTCTGATTGGGAATATATTGAATCAGTGATTGATGCTCCCGGGCGTGTAGCAATATCCGGAAGGGGTGAGGAGGGTGTCAAATCCTTCCGCCGTGTCATAGAATAACAGGTTTGAATTTAAAGGTAATAAAACAGGTCGAAGTGGAAACGTAATGCTCTTTTTATAGCTTGTAGTAAAATATGTGTCTTCCCTACGGCTCACGTTTTCAGCCAAGCACCTCTACTCTTCTTAATAAGAAGGTTTAGAATAATACCTCACGTGCTGATATTTGACGTCTGATGCCAACGCATGAATTTAAAGCTCCTGCATACAAGGGTTTACGGTCCCATCCGAAATAAAGAATGCAACCTTTCACAATCGTGCCCGAGCGGGGTTCGAACCTCCACCCTCTGGATCCACGAAATTATATCAGTATGCGAAGTAGCGTGCCCCTAATGTCCTATATCAAGACGCACGACTTAGTCGTTGAGATTGTAATTTACATAGCAGAACACTGCGATGTCATATTTTGGTTATACGCATGACTACTAAAACGAGCTACCGCTCTTGTGTGTTATTACATAAGGCCGTACGACAATCAATCCTGGCGGAGGTCCAATGCCAACGTACGTAGGAATGAATATTTGGCACAGTTCCCTGACATGTTTCATTTCCTGTTATGTCAGGCAATGACCCTGAAACACTAAATAGCATCCAATCAAATCCGTTTATTGCTCTCACCCCTATAGCAACAGGGAACCTGCATTCTATACTGTGATGTTGCGAAAAACATAGTCTGCATGTTTGACTAACATGATTATATACATTTATTCAAAAGATGTTAGGTCCTAGTTTGAATTGTTAGATTCTGGCAGGACTCCAAGCCAGTGATTCCCACCGGCCAAATTCGGCAAGTAAATCAATTCAAATTGTAGCTATAGCTGTGCATACGAGATGTTACCGAACAGCGTAAGCATAGACTACATGTCTAGACCCATAGTCTGTGTAACACTGACTCAAAGTCTCTTGTTCTGGTTAACGATGTACTTTTCATGAAAGGGGTCAGTGTTGGGTTAGGATATCTGATTTTCCTTTGGGTATCATTGTCGTCAGCGAAAAGCAACAAATAAAAACCAAGTATGAGAAAACCCCTATAGATTATTTCCCCCAAACAACATTGCAATATCTGTGTGCATATGAAACTATCTAGCTTTCAAGTTTTGTGTCTGCTTTTAGATTGTGAATTGTGTGATGAAGATTATGCAAACACAC
The DNA here is from genome assembly GCF_035083965.1 of Branchiostoma lanceolatum. Taxonomy (NCBI): domain Eukaryota; kingdom Metazoa; phylum Chordata; class Leptocardii; order Amphioxiformes; family Branchiostomatidae; genus Branchiostoma; species Branchiostoma lanceolatum. The sequence goes on along the minus strand of NC_089722.1, from coordinate 26,820,547 downwards.
ACTGTCATGCTAACGTGGAAGAGGGGCAATTAGACATATAAAACCTCCATTATTTCTATTACCCAATAGACCTTTATTGCAACAATTTAGAGATATTGGTGCAATCAAGACCCGTAATTCAAGTGCAGCAATAAAGTTGACTGCGATCGTTGCAATTTGATATTCTAGATGCAATTCGTCATGCTGCTATGGTTGCGTTCTGCAAGAAAATAACGGGACAATAGTACAATAACAACAAGAACAAAGAAATCATGATCTTGCATAGGAATGGTGATATCATAAAAGCATTACCACAAATATATTTATGCTGGTTCTCATCTCCAGGCATTTCTGTATATGTTACATTAGTGGAAATATAACATCACCGCTTTAACCCAATTGCATACTTAATCTATCTTCAATTTCAATTGAAAGCTCAGTCAGAGATATATAACAAGGGCGTCAAGATATACAACACAAGGGCCACATAACATGACAAGCCCTTAATTCGACCTTGAGGCAATTTTTATCCCATTGGTGCAAAGCAGACATGCAGCATCAGCTTTATCTGTTCAGTGTTGTAGGACAAGGTAATCACTTTTGTACAGTACAGTTGTCCTTGGCCTATTTTTGAGCGTGTTCAGAATTCTAACAGTCTCGGACCATGGCTCTTCATATCAGTGTTTAGTGGGATGTACGTGTGGATGACCTTTGGAAGAGTAGACCATTTAGTAATTTGGCAATCTATAACAGATTAGCGCCCCCCTCCCCCATGGTCTCGAAGCAGGTTTGTTTGGACATACGTATTACTGGCATATGACTTTGCGTTTAGGAATGATGCGCAATTTCCTATTCTGGCTACGATTAAAACAAATCTACCAAGTTTTTCATCAAAAGTTGTTATGCTGGATTTTCTGAATTGTTGATGTTGTGGATTTAAATATGAAATGATTCAGTTCAATTCCAATTCATTGCAGAACGAAACATTACCAAATACGGTGGGCCCGGCTTCTTATTGCATCGCTTCAAACGGCGGGTGGAGTTAGATATGAGCAGTTTAGGCGTGACAGGTCGTGCGGAGGGATATAGATAGCTCCCGCCACGTGCCTGTGACTCTTGGTGTGTTGCACCGACGAGCAGTTATACGGACTGAGCAATTCAGATTCAGAATTTGGGCATTCAAAACTGTCCCAAATGATTCGTCCTAAATGATCACCATCATCATCATTGGTCGACCCCAGGGGGGACGGGGCAAGTCCATGCACAACTTCCGATCACACCAGTCTGTCTGCCATGGCCGCACTAAGGCCTGGATCGTGTTTTTCCCCGGGCGGGGCCTCCACAGAATGAGTGAGGAGATAATCTCCTCACTTGCCCGAAGGCAGTGACCAGCAAACTGGACCCTTCTCTGTCTGAGTCTGTGTGACACCCGTGGTAGAGAACCGTAAATGGTCTGAATAGTTGGGTGATGTTTCCAACTCAAGTTTTGTGCTTTGCGTAGAAGTGAAGTATTAGTTCCATCTAGTTTAGTTTCTTCTCCTAAATGATACGATCCTGTTCATCCAATTGCAATCCTTAGCTTAACGTCCATTTCTCTCAATGTTCGCTTTTCAGGGAACAATTTAAGTTCATAATGTTACAGTCAATGTTTAACTTATTGTTTTGTTGTAGATGAATGATAGAGTTATAACGTTAGATGACTCAACTGATTGTTTCTTATATATGTTTCATTTTAAGTTTGAGTTGGTTCTGTCATACGTGTACATGTATAGACTAGGCCTGCTTGATAATAAGCTTGTTCAAAGCTAAATTCTTATTCTATTAAGAAAATATTTAAAAAATCCTGAAGACCACCTTTCCCTAGGTTCTCAATGGAATGTCTCAAACTGCTTTCGGGGAAAATTAGGGGCAGTAACGGTGTGGTATAATGCAAAACTGGCCCAAACCTGTGATTTTATTGCTGCCTGATGGCCCATTGCCAGCAACACCTAATAAAACAAACGTTCGCCTCTTCGAATCCTTAATAATAGTCGGTATGTACAACCCGTTGTGGGGAGGGGGGCAGTGGCAAATGTGAACAAACCAGTCAAAACGATGACGAATGGTTTATAATGTGGTCGGCAAAATCCTATTATACACCAGGGCATTCAATATGTTAATGAAGTACTGGCGTAGATTGGGAATTCACCTATTGTTCTTCCTGAAAACCGCAGTGATGTCGTCTGCATACTTAATGAATCCATTCTGACACATCGACATCCAATATTCTGACGTATCAGCGTATTTTTGATAAGCCTGATATTTTTAGATTTATATTCCATTCTATGAAGCGTTTAAACGTAATCTGCAACGGTTTGATTTTATGATACTTGATTTTATTGGCGTTCAACCCTTTATCTGGCACTTAAAACCATGAACCTGTTTCACTGTCTTTGATGATACCGCCATGGTATAATGGTAAAACTAATTATCCGTTAACGTGTACATGATATTGCATGGGCGTTCACCGTGAGCCCTGCTACTCTATTAACAACGGCACGAAAATGTAACTTGCTGTAATGATCCTCTCGCACGAGTAGGAAAAATATAACTGCCTTAAATCTTGCGCTGCCCCAAATCCCCCCGATTCCACCTCTCTAATGACCTTAAGGTGTGATTTAAGGTTGGGGATACACCTGCGCGTAGTTTGGAGCGTTGTGAGCACGTCGTCTCCGCGGCTGACCCCTTCGCCCCGGCTCCAACGTCCATATCAAATAGAAGGAACTCCCATTGATTTTCCATAAGCTGGCTATGCATCATGCAAACCGTGCCTGTGTGGAAAAAACAACCTTTGTTTCCACGAGCTGGGCGCGAACAAAGCTGTAGCGTGAATGTCGTACATACCTGCAACAACCAGCCCGAGAGCTCGTGTAGGCCGCACGCGGCCCGTGTTCAGGGGCTCTTCGGGGGAATCAGGCGTCAGGTCCAAGCGATTTGTAGCGGCGATGCGGTCGTTCCAGGAGAAACCGTCAAGATGCTGCAGTTCCTTCAGACTCGGGCGTTCTCTCTCCAACACCTGTCCCTGTTCCCTCCGCTCGTATCCTTCCAGTCGTACCGCCATGATGTCGTCTGAGAGCCCGGCTCACGCTCCTTCGGTGACCAAAACAAAATATGTATATTTCACACAGACATGAAACAACAATAACAGACTACACAGTTGTGTACATGCTGCTGCCGTGGCTGGCGATGATGCACTGAAGGCTACACATTCTCCCAGTGCCACTCCGCAGGTTGATGGTCCGAGTTATCGTAGATCTTCACGCTTCGGCTTACAGGGGGAGATTCAGCAACAACACCAGAGACGTATATTCACGACCCTACCATACATAAAACTTGTACAGTCCCTTCTGTATATCAAGCGGCATCAGTGTACTATTGCCGCCTGGTCATCTGGCGGTGGGTTTCCGTACAGTGCACTTTCAACAAGCGTGTATCACTCTCATGTTTTAGGCCGAAAAGGCGTGCCTCCTGGCTATAACGACATGAATATTACATATACAGGCGGTCGGCTTGTATCTACCAAATCGCACACGCGACCGTGGTGGCCATGAATGTTCAATTTCACTGAATATTCAAAAGGCCCGTATTCCATCTGGTGAGTGCTATACGCGTCCTATCTTTCTCACTAACTATCGCTCATCTCACATTCCATCCTCGCAGCGTATTCTATCGGACATGCAACAGGACATGCTGAATATTCTGGGAGAAAGTCATAGCCCAATCTCTGGCGCAAATACAACAATCGAAATGAATGCCCAAGTCAGCATATGAAAGTGATGTATTTGATTTTTTTCTGGCACTCTCTTCTGTATCAATGAACATTAAAGGACCGAGTTGGAGGATGGATATGTCCAAATCTTTAATCTATGAAACGATCTCCGGTGCGAAAGCACTTTGGGTGCATCCGGTCAGATGGTGACTGCCTTGTTATAGAGCGGTGGATGGCGAAATCGAATCTAGTAACCCGTCACGATCCCACTGGGACAGAGTAACACTTAAGCATGCGTTGATAATTCAGAGCACGTGGTATGTAGCGTACATGCACAGGCTTTATAATCTTCACGGGAAGAGATAAGAAGACGGTGTCACACCAAATGATTTCACAGTCATACCTCAGGAGGTATAATCTCGAAATGTATTTCAGTTTTAAACTCACAAATTGTTCAGCACGCGTAAGATGTCGTCTAGATAGTCATCAAGAGCGAATATAATGTTGGTCATACATTGATATAAGATATCTAAAATGAAAAGGTTTTCAGTTGGAAGCGAAGTTTATTACGTACAAGATCAAATCATGTGCATCAAGAATGAAAATAAGATTGGGAAGACAAGGTGATTGGTCGAAAGATAACCTTCTCCAAGGCGACCCAACTCTTAAGACTACAAAACAATGGTATATGCTAGCATATTAATAACAGGGACATGAAAGTCCTTGTACGCAGCTGGAACAAATTATGTACCCTATAAAGAGTAAGGTTTCTGAATTGGAAACCGTACCTTTGACATATATGCCGGTACTGCGAATGCTGTGTCGGATGGCACAATACCATTTCAATAGATTGGATCTATGAAAGTTGAATTTAATCCCTTGTATGTCGACACCCCCATAAAAGATTTATTAGATCAGGCATAATCAATAATGGGATGAAGAAAGAAAATATAGGCTGCCCGACTGGGCTGTCTACATGATCCAATCTCGATCGATTATCTTAAACAAATCAGACTTGCTGGAAAAGTAACAAGACTTGCGGTGAATCCTTGTCTTACACGTCATTAACGATGCTGTACCTATACTCCCAAAACATTGCTTGTTATCACTATCTAACTTATGTTTATATAGTTTACTGACCAATGCTGTATATGTATCTACCGGTTGATTAAATGCAGCAGTTGATGTGTCTTCCTAGACCGACCGTATAGTATAGTATAGTTTAGTAAAGTATAGTATAGCATAGTATAGTAGAGTTCAGTATAGAATAATATAGTATAGTATTTAGTATATAGTATATAGTATATAGTACAGCAGTTAACAGTCCCTGTCTATGGTGCTGAATCCTGTGTCACATCTAGGTATGTTTAGATTTAAAACAATACCAAGGGAAGTTTTACTTCTCGCCACTAGGTGGCGCTGTTGTGAAAAGAATGCGGCCCCAAACTCTCTCTAAGCTAGTTTGTATCCCCCCTCAAGTAGAACCAGTGATGAATGACCGGAAGATGGAGGCAGAAAAGCTACTGATTTGATTGAGGGTAAGGAACTTTAATACTTCATGATTTAACAATTTCAGTATGATATTGGCGAAATACCAAGGGAGTTTTATACAGGGCCTTATTGATTTGTAGGATAGGGTACCGGGTACCAGCAGATTTGGTGGAACATCTGCTTTCATTAGTAATTAACAATAGACCTCATTACCACATTTGCATTCATTGACAGTAGCATTTCAATTCCTTTTCTACTTTTTGTCCAGTTATTCTGCTTCTATTGAGGATTCATCGACATATCAATCGATCGTCTCTGTGCTGAATCCCGCGAGACCAAGTCGTTAAGTCGCAGCTGAACATTTTTCCTTTCTAATCCTGTTAAACGCACGTTATATGAGGAGTAAATCTAATTCAATCAAACTACACATCAGCTGTTACAGAACCGTCGGAAGACATAAACCCTCACTCATACGCCATACCTTTGAGATCCTAAGTAGATGAAAATGTGTTGGGATCCTTTTTGACCCGAAATAAGCAGATTAATCAGTATTGTAACATGTACTTTATTCCAATAGTAAAAATAAAAGCGTGTGATTGTGTGCAATAATCATTAGAAATTAAGGCAGAGAAATGTCAACTATATGTGACGACACGGTATTCTACCTTATTCCCAAACGTTAACTGTGGTACACTGTCCGTTGAGTGAACTTTAAGAACGTTTTTCATGCATGTGGCTTCTGAAACCAAAGCCCTGGAACAGGCAATGTCTTTTCTTATACGTACCTCAAGGTTGCTACTGCGTACCCCAGAGATCCTTTGATCTAAATCTCTTACCAATCTTAACGATTTCTTCTTAACGTCCCAATACCAGCGAGTACTGGCAATCTCGTCCATTCACCTGATGGGATCTCGTTTTTAATTTTCCACTTCAAGTGAACATTTGGGTCAATCTCGCCAAAGTAGGCATCACGTCCCAAGAAGGAAATAGGGAGCCATTGCGCGACGAGCTGCTGGGACGTTGTCTGAACTTGCTTCAATTTTTCAAGCGATATGGGGTCCTGATAACAGTGAATTTTGAATATCTTTCTGTTCCTTGGATCAATAGATCAAGGTGGGGGTTATAAAATCTCGCGAAGTCTCGCGATGAAGAGTGGTGAAAGCGAGGTTTGAGTGCGGAACTCAATATTATTTACGGGCGACCTAGATGTATGGATAATGAACAAGCACTTCCAGAATGGGATCGCTGCACAATGGACTCCCCTACGATTAACCGTGCTATCATAGCTGACACGAATTTTCAGAAGTTGCCCTTGGTTTGACCGCAACGCTTTCGGGCATATCCAAGCCCACTTCCTTGTCATTTGGGAGCTGTAGATTTAGTTTACCCTCTAGCGAGGGATTTTAAAAAGTACGTCAGAGGCGCAGAAGCACATGCACCATTTAACATGGAATCTGCCTGGAAGATCTTGAGGAAATCATCGGGGAAAGCCCATCACCGAAACTACCCTTGATCTCGCTCGGAGTGCTTCTGCCACTCACACGGCTATGAATATCACTACCGTCGATCGGGAAAGTCATTTTGGAAACGACTCATAAGCTATCAGGTTAGAATGATGTGTAAAATTAAAGAACCATTCGGCAGCTCGCCCCATCCCCTGAATACTCATTTTATTTGAGTATCATGGCTACTGATTGCACGGGACTTTGATGCCACAACTCTGTACTGTGTAAGGTATATTTCTGAGCAGTAACGAAGAGATCCAACGATAATTGTGAGCACTATTTTTATCGTGCTATATGAGCCAAAGATGCATGGCAAAGAATTGAAAGGCACACTATTCTGCAGTTATACCAAGATAGTGTGAACGATAGTATCTGCAACTACATATATATTGTAAACGGGAAACGTTTATTGCCTTTGTAATGGGGCCCATTGCATGCCTTTGTAATAGAATAGCGTCATGGAAGCCTTTTACCGTGGAACTTCTAAATGTAAAGTAGGGTTTACTGCAAATTTGCTATGCATGTGGTTCAACTAAGACTCTGGTGGGGGAGGGGCTATGACTGTACAATTTAAACCCTTGCTCCCTCATTCATTCATATAGTTTGCACATCAATGTTTCCCCTCCCATTTCAGCAGTTGTTACCGATTGGAATGATTAAACTCTAAAGCCTACGTTTCTTTCACTTAACGATAACGATACATAACTTTCCTCTTGGCTGCTTTAAGCTGCCATGACGAAGTGGGCTGTAAAACTACGATGAGAATTCTCCACTAGCAGATCTCAACTCCATCTTCCCTAATCTCTCCCATCTTACTCCCAAATGCTCCCAGATAACGATCTGGTCCGAAGGTGAAATCCGCCCGTGCGTTTCGTGTTGGTAGGTAGATCCCTAGTGATGGAGCTGTGCCCACACACGCGCACATTCGGAATACAAAGCCAATATCTGCGTGGATAGTTTAATCAGGTTGGTACATAAAGGGTTAACAGAGTTAAAAATCACCTGTGACAGACCACATTACAAGAAACAACTGTGTAATGGGAGGAAGCAAGGTCCGAGACAGAGAGAACACAGTCGTTCGATTAACGAAGCCGCACGGATAGGAAAATCTACTCTAGGCATAAATCGTCATGAGGGGGGATACAAACTTAGTCACGTCTGGGACCGCATTCTTCCCAGTGCAGCGACACCTAGCGGTAGTGGGCAGTAGAACCAGTCATTGTTGCCCTGATGAAGGTAACAGAGGGACTAATGAAACGTTGGCAGGGAATTCCTTGCGAGGAACTGTACTGTTCGAAACCAATAGCTGCTTACTTTTTTGTTCAACATGCTGTTGATTCACATCATAACCAAATAGAATAATCTGTCGAGTTTTGAAGAATTTGACTTGACTGGATTCAAAACTGATATTTCAATTACCCCCATTGTCAAAAGAATTGGCAGCAAAGATTGGATTAATAAAAACCCATTATAACAATTGCACCTGCAAGTGAAATTATGTTTCTCAAGGGAAACGCGATCTATATGACATTCCAATATCGAGTAATATAAAGGCATTCGTCAACGAACGATTGTCAAGGGACAATGTAGATGCAATGATGCAGGGATTGTGTCGCCTCTCTTAGAAAGCTGACCGGGTCGACCAAGGACAAGGGATAAACTTGCTTTGAGAAGACGCGTCCGTACTGTAACGACGGTCTGTCAGTCTAGAATACATCCATTAGACTTGAGCGAAGATCTGGCCTTGATCTTGATAATGGCCTAGAAGGATGAATGAGGACAAGGATAATGTGTCACTTGAAATGACAAATCTGTATACTGAAAAAATCAACCTTCCTCTGCTCGTGTGTACATGCTCGTGAAAATTGTCCTGTGAAGATCTAAATTTTAACGAACAGTCTAACACATAACCATTGGACTTTAGCGAAGATCTTTACTTGATAATGGCCTAGAAAGCTGTATGAGGACAAGGGTAATACGTGACTTGAAATGACAAATCTGTATTGAAAAAATGCGTAAATGCTCATCATTTTTTTCTTTGTAGATCTAATTTTGAACTAACAGTCTGAAATATCACCATTGGACTTTTGCAAAGATCTTTACTTGAAAATGGCCTAGAAAGCTGACCGAGGACAGTGGTAGTACTTACTCTGAGAAGACGAATCTGTGAAGCAAAGATCGAAGTATCTGAAACAGATCCAACATCCCACGGCTGAAAGTGATACTGTACCATACAAAGGGCAAGGCCGGGAAAGCACGAAACCTCAATGATCTATGTTAATAGACAAGTCTATCTTCTGTAAATCTTACAGTACCCCGGTAGACCTACTAGCACCTTGGTGCCTCACACAGTGTATCATGCTCATGAAAACGTGGTCTCATGTTGCTGTACAGGTAGTATGTCAACACTGTTTTTTCTTGCAAAGATCATTACTTACTGTCAACATGACATAGAAAGTTGACAAAGCTAAAGGACAGGGGCTATATCGAAGATGATGTGTCTGCACCGTTTGCCTGTCTGTCAGAATATATCCATTGGACTCCTGTAGAGATCTTTTCTTGATAATGGCCAAGCTGCCCGAAGACAAGGGTAATACGTGACTTGAAATGACAAATCTGAAATGCACTAAAATCAACCTTCTTCTGTTCGTGCGTACATGCTCATGTATTTTTATCCGTGAAGATCTAATTTCGAACTAACAGTATAAAAGATCACTTTTGCTTTTGGGAAGATCTTTCCTTGGAAATGGCCTAGAATGCTGACCAACGACAGGGGCAGTACTTACTTTGAGCAAGGAGGTGTATTTGAGAAGACGAATCTGTGAAGCAAAGATCGAAATATCTGAAACAGATCCAACATCCCACGGCTGAAAGTGATGCAGGGAAAGCACGAAAGCTCAATGATTTATGTTTTATATAGACAGGCCTATCCTCTGTAAATCTTAGGTTCTGGCCGCGACATCCTTTTGTATAAGGCCAAGGCAAGTCTTATACTGTTATCCACAAAAGTCATTGTACACAAAACAGATTTGCAGTGAAGTAAAAGAAAAGAAAAATACTTCGCAAGACAATCGCATTTCATCAATCATCAATACTTGGTCATAAGTGCTGAATTGAGATATCTCCAAATCATGGTAGAGACACATTTCCAAACCGGGCTGTTTTTTCCCATTTCGGGTGGAATCAAATGAACTCCAATCGGATGCACGTTATTTTGATGCCCCTAGACTACCCGACGGGGAATCGGTTTGGAAATGTGACCGTAGACTAGTATGACTGTGAAAGCCGGTGTCCCCTCTACTCAGAGCCCGGCCAGTGGGGCCTTACTCAGCTACACCCCACACAGGGCCCCTCGGAAATGTGACTATGGCATTAGCTGACAAGTGAAATATTATGTCTCTATCTATGTTTTTAAAAATCTCTTTCTGTTGTCTGCCACCCCTGTCTATGTTATGTTTTGTGCACCCAAACTTCTAATACCATCTTCCGAGGTCTGAAACCTAAGGCGACGTCCACCTTTTCAAATGTCCGGCACTATTGAGACATATACAGAGGAAAACCCAATCACCATAACTTCAAGGTAACATCTAGCGGAAAAGTGAAGACGAATTGTTTTCCATTCCGCGGCTCGGTAATGGAGGCGGAATAGTCGCCTATTCTGTTCGCCATTTCACGGTCAATAGAGGGGAGGCAAATGGTGAAATAGCGCGCGTTGCTCAGGAAACTGATGGGAGTGACTTAACAGACGTGGGGCGTTTTCGGAATGCTAGTACCAAGGACAATGCATGGAAGCCACGGCAGAGGAGAAGGGCTTAAAATCAATCCATTCCTGTCTCAAAGACTTCTATAAACTACCACCAAATGAGCGAATGCGAAATGAGATTAGACAATGCTTGATAAGATTTAATCCTTGTGATTTTGGTTAACTCATAATTTGTGCAAGTTACTAACGCATTTGAATGTTTCACTATGAGGGTTACTTATTGCTAGGTTAAAGAAATTTTGAAAAGCCACATCAAATGCCGTTTAATATTTGGTATTGCTCACAGATATATTCGGTGTAAAATGTTCATTCAAATAAAGGTCCAAGCTCTGTTTGTTCAAGTATATGCTGACTTACGTGTAAGAAATTTTCATATCGCACAGAATTATAATGATGACGATAATTAAACCCAACAATATTAGCAGCAAAAATGTAACTTTAGGGATAGTGAAAAACGGTATGGTGATACTTTAACTTGTAAATCAAGTAACTATTGTTAAAATGATACCAACGCCAACAAATGATACAATTATGAATAAATCAGCGATGGAAGTAGTTTCAGCCGTTTCCGTTAAGATAGTGGCACAGTGGAGTCTGTATCCTTTTGGTGACGTCAGTAGTCGTCTGACCTATGACGTCATCTACAGACTAACATCTTAGATTCCCTCAGTCATGCGGAAACTTTCCCGTACGAAACTCGCCCACCCTGGCGTGCTTCGCCGAAGGGCTACTGTAAATGCAGAAATGTTCTCGGTGGTTTTATGTTCGCGGTTTTCGCGGTAAGCTCTTCGGCGGGAACTTAAAACCACATTTTTTGCCCTCCTACCCTCTGGTCTACTATTGTCTCAAACGCGAACTTAAAAAAACCCACCGCGAACACTCAATTTTCTCCCTATCGCGAAATTAAAACTTAACTGTATTTACAGTACGTAGATATAGATGCACCCGCCGGGGAAACAGTGGGCGTAACATCGTGATTCATCCCACGGATTCCACCCTTCTGTCAGGACACATCCACAGCGATAAGAAATCCGTCAGGCGCGTTATATTGAGTCAGCAGTGTGTGGTAATATACGTCTGGATGCATCTGACGCATATACAGTCATTGGTTACTCAGCGAACCGTTGAAAAAGTTTAGGGCCAATATCTCTCTTGCGACATCTTTATTGATGTTGTACAAAATATCTTCACGTATTGGAAATCCAGACAAGATCTAATGCACCACGCCATTCTTAGATGCTTCAAAAGCGTACAGTCGGAGAAGTAACGCCGACGGCTCCGTGTATGAGGGAGCTTCAGGTGAAGCCTCAAACGTCAAACCTCTGCACGTAAAAGAACCATTATCGAGAAGAATAGGGGTGACCCCCGATCTGCTTGGCTAAATATACGTGAGCCGTAGCGAAGCTACATTGCTCTACTAGCTAACGAAAGAGCGTCATGCTTCGTCCTCAGCCGACCGCTTTACCGCTTTGCAGTCAGAGAACACACGCGGGGACGCCTGATGTATATGTTGGGATACATGTACAGCTCACTAGAGGTACAGGCTCTGATGAGAGAACTGCTATCCGTACTCTTCCTAGATGATGAATCAGGGGGATTAACCACCGTGCCATTCTGGGGAACTCTCCTCGCGTGGACTTAACCGTCTGTGAAAGGCAGCGAAAACACTTATTTGATGCCAGGGCTCTGAAGTTCAGGTTCAAAGCGTTGTCGACGTGTGACAAATTGGGCACAACTTCTCCTAATGAAGAAGACGTTTCGTGAATTACTCTGCATAGTTATCTAGTCGCTAGAGTGGCTTTCCCGTCCCCTCCTATAATGTCAAGCAGATGTTGGGTGGAGGATTGTAATATTTTCTGACTGCTGGGCTTCTCGGACAGCCTTCACCCTCACATACTGTAAATGCAGAAAGGTTCGCGGCGGTTTTATGTTCGCGATTTTCGCGGCTACCGTTTCACCGAGAACTTAAAACCAACGCGGACATTTTTGTCCAATACTGTAGCAGTCTGTGATTATAGCGCTGCTGCAAACTTAAAATCACCGCGCGGACACTCCATTTTCTCCTTAGCGTGAAATTAAAACCACGCGAACTTAAATGCATTAACAGTAGTCCCATCCTCGGACAGCCAGCCACCCCGGTATCTGCGGACAATCGGCAAGTTCAAGGATAGCAACACCATTTTTGTAAAGAGGTCCCCCCCCCTCCCTTGGTACCGTGCCTACAGATGTTTGGGCAAAACGAATAGAAGACTGTCACTGAAGCCCAGTAGTCAGAAAACGTCAATGTTGGATTGTTACTTTTGTCTCACAAACAAGCAGGACTGACTTGCCATTGCTTCGACTTTAGAGTTTAGACTCACCGATCATAACATCCCACGATGAATGGACGGCATTTATCAAAAGCGTATCCTAGCATTAATCTACAGTACTGCAGCATGTAGTGGTAGTTTGTCTCTATAGTGTAGTCTATACGTCGATTTACATTGGTATCTATCTACAAGAATCTATCTACCCGTCTATCCACAAAAGACGGATGGATAGATGGATAGATGGGTGGGTGGGTGAGTGAATAGATGTATTCATATCTGTATGAAAGGATAGATGGCTAGATGGATACACGTAGATGAATAGAAAGATGAATGAATGAATGGTTAGATGGAATGATATTTGTATGTATGGGCAGATTGATGGAGATATATATTTCGTACATATAAATGATATCTTTATATATACATGCAGATATAGATACATAAATGGATAGAGAAATTTTAGATAGATAGTTTTGATTGACAAATCATAGATCGATCTGTAGATCGATCGATAGATAAATGCTATTATTAGATAGATAGATAGGTGGGTTATATATAAATACTTGCATGTAGATAGATGCTTCGGCGAATAGATGAAGAGATACTTTAGATAGACAAATTATCGATAGACTGATAGATAGATAGATAGATAGATAGATAGATAGATAGATAGATAGATAGATAGATAGATAGATAGATAGATAGATAGATAGATAGATATAGAGAGAGAGATAGACAGACAGATAGACTGTTAATGTTATATGCCATCCCCGTCTGATGCTGTAAACGAAGTCCAGCTAACTGTTGCGCTTGGCCTTATTTCACGCTCCCCCGGGGAGTGCTTGACACAAGGAACGTTCGTTTATTTGTTTCCCACTCGAATGGTTTTCCTTTCAAACGGAGAAAAGCAAACCCCTGTTGACCCAACCGCCCTCCGTTTTGGCACCTTAACTTGTTTCAACATTTCCCACCGATGCCGTAGTCCACTGGAAGGAAAGGGAGACATCTCCGCTAAGATTCTAGGTCATACGGAAGTATATCTTGGCGAATGAATCCTGCATCCTGGAATTTTCCAGGGAATTGAGAGTTAAGTCAAGTTAGTATATATAGTGATCTAATGTCTGAATGACTAAGAAATAGAAAATAAAAGCTGAAAATGTGAAGAAAGCAAGCAGGGAATTCGAAGACACTGTGCTACACATACATTAAATATAGATTTTATAAGTAAACAACGAATTGTATTGTTCGAATTAAGATGTTATCTTTAAGACTGGAATCATGAACGCAAGGTCAGCATACTTGAACCAGAGCGAAATATATGTCTCCAGTCCTTAAACAAAATGGCATCGTCTGATGCGTCTGGGAACGGTTTGTTTATGTAAGCTCTAGCCAACAAGTCATCGGCGTGTTTTTATTGAAAACTAACTAGGGGTAAGATTTATCCCTAACTCGGACGACTGCCTGCACCTCCACCGACCCTGATTAGAGAGATCGTGATTGGAATCACGTCCGGGGTCCAGCCCAACACGGGGAACAAGGTAGCCGCCGCGAAGGGTCAAGTCGACAAAAGGCACGGAAAGTAACAACTATCTGTTGGCAGCCACTCACAACTCTCCACGCTAATCCAATTAAGTTAACCGTCCTTCCAGACATCTCCTACGCCTCGTCTTACACACGGAAGGACGGTGCTTGAGTTAATCTGTGAAATTTGGGTCAGGAACTCTGTTGACACCAGTCGCACGATACGCCGTGATTTGTGAGGAGTGGGACCGTGGTACGCTCAGCAGAAGCCCGCCCGTCCGTCGTCTGTTACAAATTGTCTGCTCTGTGGGGACGTGGTGTCACATGTTCATCTGTCCTAATTATGTCCGACTCGTTTGGCGCGCAAACGATGTACTGACAACTCTGTGAGATAGCCAGTTTACCGCAAGACTACCGTACATTACAGAAAAGAGGGGACCTGACGAAAAGGCTGAAAAGTGAAGAAGGGCGATTTATTCCTCAGGAACGTCTTAGATATATGGATGAATAGAAATGAAGAAAAAGAAGAAGAAAGAAAACTGTTTTCAGGTCAGCCACCGGGGTGTAAAGCAAAATGAATATGCCCTTGGTCTTATTGCCACGCCCCCCATCCCCACCTCAAAGAACATCTCACTTGTTTTACAAAAGTTATGTGGCCCACTGAGGGCCAGAAATGAATAGAAACAGAGATAGGCGCCGCCGTATACACCATATGGTGTAGAAATGACTTGCGAACTGAATAACGTGTTTTAGCACTAGCTAGAATAAAATAGATTGATTGATTGATTTAACGTTACAACTAACAGCGCTAGCATAACGTTACATACAAGTTTGGATGCGTTGGCTCCAAGATGCGGTTATATCAATTATGGTGGGAAAAGGATTAACCTGATTTCTGGTGCTTGTCAGGTCTGGTCGAAATGTGGTCTATCATCGGGCGGAATAGCACCATTCAGCAGGTAAACACGGAACAGACGATATTTGTCTGTCAGAAAGCTGTCTCAGAGAACAGGCCACCCGGCAGGCGGTAACATTGGCAGCGGATATCATATAGAGGAGAGGGGTAAGGTGTTTGACACCTCGGCTGTAACCTGGAAGCCAGACTTTTGTGAGGGCTTAGAAAGGCCAGGCCCTCAACTTCGGGACAAACATCATACATGCCTCGAGGAAAATTTGCCTCAACCCCCCTTAACAACCCCCTCGACGAAGGTCAATAGGGCTGTTTATCGTTTTTAATGAAGGCAAAAAATCACCACCGCGTGGGCTAAGTTGTCCAGGCTGGGATTAAAGCTTACAGTGGCCGAGGAAACCCAGTCTGTAGCAGCCTGGTATCCAACATTTGCGGAGAGGACAGAATAGACTTGGGAGCTATGCAAGTAGGTTTGGAAACCAGGCTAAGCGTGGCCCAAGGAGAGACTGGCGACCAGGTTACACCTCATGATACACATCTACACACCAGCGGGCAAAGAACTCACTTTTCCAGCTAGCTCTTACACGAAACGTTGAACATATCTTCTAATGACTTCTGATGACTTTTCTACATTGTGACTTTTTCCTCGCTACAGTTTATTTAATCTATTGCATTACATTATTGACTTGTAATGTGATCATAACTTTCTGATATCAGAACGGTATCTTTAACGGCAAATATTCAGCACACTGGTAACATTCTAGTCAGCGATTATAGGTCGGATTCTCGCAGAAACACTCTACTCTTGAATGTTGAGGTTCTACTATCAAAACACCGTAAATTATGCTCGTGGAATTTTTTCTCCACTTGCCAAAAATGTGAATTAATCTTCTATCAAGTAAGTTCCCCCTTACTGTTGCCGAAATTGTTGATGTCCGGCCAAAACCTTACTCTTGCTAACGAGAAAAATCTGGAGAACTGTCGAAAGAAAAGAACCGTTCAACTTGAGATCGGTTCTGTTAATAAACCAAACCAAAAACGGGACCTTGCCATGTTCAAACTAGGTCAGTGGGATAAGGCTCTGCCCTTCGGAGTTTGGATTTGTAAACTGTATAGTCTGGAAATTAGCCTAATAGTTTGATATCCGGATAAAAGGACAGCACAGGTTCTGTCTTCCTTAAGCCTTCCACGAAATCTTCCTTAACTTTAGAAGCAGACCGAAAACTGTAGCCGGTTTCAAGGATTGTTAAGTAAATGCTTGTTCTTGGAAAGTGCGTTAATGGCGCTCACTCATGATATTTGGTGTTTGTTTGTTTTGCATAATAGGTACGTTGCCTTTAAGTACAAGTTATGTAAGACAAATTCATAGGTTTGATACACACACACACACACACACACACACACACACACACACACACACACACACACACACACTAGAAAGGACCCTTACTCCTATCGATAAGTCTTGTCGGGTTCTTTAACGTGCTCGAGATGTGGCTCTCCTCAAACACTTAACGTCCCTAACCAAAGATAGTTGCTAATTTTCACCTTAGTTAATAAAGTAAGTGATGACACAAGTATCAGCAGCTTTCCTGGCGGCACAACATCAGGACCTACCAGGGATTCGAACCCCAAACCTTTAGATTAAAAGTAAAAAAATCCGACCCAAGGCCACCATACCACCATAGTCTGCTCTCTGTACGTCAAAGTCGTTTAGACAGTAAAGTAACCCATAAACAAAAACTCGTGTCTTCTACCCTGAGTCTTCACATTCAGACGGCATCTGTAACGTCTCGAGGAGGGCCGACTTTACGTTTGAAACTTTGCCAAAGTAGTCGTTATACGGCTAATGTGTCTGTGCCAAATACGCTAATTCTTTTAACACGAATTTGCTAGCAAGCAGATCGAATTCAACCCTTGCTGAATTGCGTACCAAAAGTCAAAACGAAGGGAGAGCGTATATTTCTTAATGTTTCTTAAATTCTATATATCTTTTCTAAGGCTCTTAGACGAAATGAAAAGAGACCATCTGCCAAATTGTTGATATATACAATATCATATCTAATAATCTAGGACTAAGTCAGATATTCCCCGTCTTTATCTTAATGTCAGATCCTAGGAGAATTCGATTCCAGAAGTAAGTGTTCTGTTTCTTCAGACTTCTGAATTCCCCAAAATATATTAGTTTGGTGATTTGACATTGAGTTTGGATTTGACAGTGTGTGAGTGCAGTCTGTACATAGCTGTTCATCAATTTGCAAAATTTCCCTCTTGCTTTGAGCAAAAATTGACTTGGATCTTCAGTGATTATTCCCATTGGAAGTTCCGAACCCTTGGACCTCTGGCCGAACGGCTAAGGCCAACAGGGCATTTTTCCAGTCTAAATAAAGATGATTGATCGATTGATCGATTGATCGGTTGATCGATCGATTGATTGAAACCATACTTATAATAAGGTTTGCATCATTCTCATTATGCATCACATGGGTTGAGTACCCCCTCTTGCTCCTTTGGTTTAGTCAATGGAAACATTTAAGTTCAGTCGAACCGATCAGTTGCGGTATAAAGTCGTCAATATTTCCCTTTAGAAAACACAGCTGACAGTTTTTGTCGAAATATTGGTACAAAGTTCACTTGACTCTTGCAAGGAAGGTTATAGATGTAAAGCTAGAAGAGTTTCAATCTTTAAGATTTCATCTGCCGTGGTATGTGGTCTGTCGTCAACTGTAAGACGGGGCTTTGGCTCGTCTTCAAGACGTAAACAAAACCCAGAGAAAGAACAAATTGGTATATCCTCCCCAAAACTTTCGAAGGAAAGGGGACAACTTGCGGTATTAGGCATGTAGGTCTTTCCCAATGCGAGGATTCAAAAATCAAAGTTGAGTTAACATGCTTTTCTCTCTGATAACGACAAAGGCCGATACCCTGAAAATACGTACTTTCCATGTGACGTCATTTGCGCCATGTTGGAGTACATTGTGCGTCTGTTAAGCTATGGTCACACTAAACTCACGTCGTACCTGCGATGGGGTTTCTTCCGTCATGACAGCGCCGTACGTCGTACGTTTGGGAAAAACCGGGTGCAATAGTTAACACATACAAAGTGGTGGTCACATAAAACGTAGGTACATCGTACGATGGGTTTTTTGAGTGTACCTAGGTCAATCGCAGGTAAATCGCAGGTAAATCGCACGTAAAAGTAGCCATCGGCGAGCGTCCTACGCCGGAAAATACAGCTAAAGATGATTTTGAACATGTTCAAAATTTTGCTTCCGTCGCCGTACGATTTTTATTGCCCCCAATACAGACTTCACTACGGCCTTCTTTTTATACCAATGAGATGAAAAATGTATACATTTCGACCGTGTTCTGATGGTTTCAGTTTTCCCTGATATTGTCGATGTTGTTGAGACGTGCAGCCACCAGAGCACAGTGGCAACTGGTGTACAGCGCGACCGCTGAAGAGCCTGCTTTCAAGGCTACGATTTTCCACGTGTCAGATCGAGTATCGCGCACAGGTGATGCATACGATATTGTTTCATGGCTATACACACGTGGGTTCATAATTAGATCAGACCTCATTCCCTGAAGAACCTACCCAAGGACTTATGGCGTGACGTCTGTATGCTATACTCTGGTGTCACGGCTATCTGAAGCTGGCAGACGCCCGGGAACAGCAGCACAACCAGCAGGACGACCAGAACTGATTTTTTTTATTGGTATCAACGATTGCTTTATGTTTTAAACATGTCATCCTGTATCTCTTAACGAAAGAAAGATACTAAAAAGACTGAAACTTTCATTTTGTAGCTAATTGCTGTCACATGCACTTCACTTTCAGAGAAATCCATATATCAGTACATCCCACTGAAGATATGTATCAAACCATAAAGAAATGTTGTGCTCCATGATCAGTTGGAATGTTTTCGTTTCACCCTCGTTTTATGTCTTTACTTCTGAGTGGTTGTTTAAGGCAATATTGTGTACATAGGTGTGTTATCATGTAAGATCAACGCAATTCAGAAGTGCATGTATCTGTACGAATTATATGTACTTCTGTGAGGTTGTTTCAAACAAATAAAGAGTTGAGAAAGATTTGAGATTTGAGAAATTACTGTAACTTTTTTTATAAATTCGAAAACAAAACTGAATAAGGAGGCGTTCTAATACATTAAAAGAATAAGGATGCGATGCAACAAAACGTTATTTTGTCCAAGCCAGTTTGCCCCGGATGTGAAAGGGTGATTTGTAAAGATTATTTCATTAACATATCTTGTGAAAAATAAAGTTACTAGAAGACATATCTTTATGCTTATGCGTCTCTGTTGTCATAAACTAAAAACAACTGAAGCCATCATCAGCGCACATATCTATACATGCAAATCGGCCTATATCATATGGTGCTGCCATGGCAACGAACCCACAGGTTTATTGTAGTACTGTTTCAGATAGACTCTTAGCTGTTTTCCCTCTATGTTTGCCACATTTCCCCCCCCCGCTCATTTCGCATCTCATCCAAACATCCCGGCCTGCCTCCATGCCCCAGGGACAACTTGCCCCCCTGGCCCCAAGTCTCTGTTTTGTAAGCCTGGGTACCTTTCTCTCATGAGATTATGCAAACATATAGCAGCGCTCACTATGCGCTCGACTGCTTTTGGTTTCTGAAGTAGTCCCCACCACACTCTCGAGCCAACTCAATCAAAAGTGTGTCGTATTGGCCTAGTAAGGTCCGCCGCTGGATCCACGGCCTCACCCACCACCTCCGTCGCCTTCTCGCATTCTGTCTTTCTTGCAGAACCCTGATGAGGGCTGCCAAAATTACAGCTTGCCTTCCCTGTACTTTATTTAGCTGTATCTGCAGTCACACCAGCCTGATTCTTTCTGGTGGCATCACCATCTTGCAAAGGTCAGATGAAACGTGCACACATATGAGATGAGCGACACGTGACAAATCGCACGACGCCGGAAAATTTTGAACATCACCCGACGCTCTGCGATAGCTGATTTTACCTACGATTTACCTGCGATTTACCTGCGATTTACCTGCGTTGTACGGGAAATGCATCGTACGTGCATCGTAGGTACGACGTGAGTTTAGTGTGACCGGGGCTTTACTGTTATACACGCCGCAACAGCTGCGGCTGTACTCCAACATGGCCGCCGGAGGATTCAGGTAATCAGGATTTATATGACGTCAACGAAATGAAAAGCCTAGTCAGTCCCTTTTCCTTATCATTGAAGCCATATCGTATAAATATAATATGGAGAGAGAGTTTGACAATCTAATGGATGAGTTGAATAGGGTCGCGTCACGTCCAGGTTTGAAAGGAATGACTTATAATAGTAAACACATGAATCATAGGTTTGTCGAGAGATTTATTAGCTTCACATAGTCCTTGGACGTGGTTTGAGTATCATGTTGAAAGAATACGTGCACGCACGAGGCTCTGTACGTAAGTGGACTCGAGAATCGGAGCTTTAATCAATCAGCGAAGTAAATGTACAAGGACTATATTTTGACTTAATTGTACCAAGGATTGTACAGTCCAAACACATAGGGGTTTTCTCCTCTTTTGTCTTTTCTTCATTTTTCTCTATTGCACATGTTTATCCTTTTCTGGACGAACGGCGAGAAAGCGAGGCAATTTTGCATGTTACATATATATTCAAAAGTAATATAATTAAAAGAAATGAAGCCTTTTCATTAAAAAAACACGCAAAGAGATCTTTGCAGCTATACACAATTTCCAATGAGGACATTAATATTCGATGAGGTTTTGTCCCTCGATAACATACCACTAAAATGTTTACATGGCACGTCATAATGTCACATAATGACACACCACACAGTGCGTTCCTGTGGTATCAAACAGGGTTGATAACGTTATGGCTTCAGGCGATACGGCATACTTGCGAACCGATCGAGTTCCCTAAACATTTTCGAGGTTTTGCGGGTAGTTCCGGTCACGGAAAACGTACCAGGACCTCCCAAAAGGCAACCTGGGTGATATTTCTGTCGTTATAGGACCATACACTCTTGTAACGGCACTGCTCTATCAAGTTCATGACGCTTAGACAGGGGTATTGTAGGCGGGTCTAGGCGTGCTTAACGTCACGGTTAAGAAGGCTGGCACGAAACTGTAGACGTATATAGAGGCAGGAAGAAATGCAGTATAAACATCTTAAAGGGCAACCCGACTTTTGACCGGACAACGTCTTCTCAATGTCATGAATCATGATGTCTTCAAGTTCAAGTTCATGTTAAGTCTAGGTAAAGGAAAAAGAGAGAAGACGGCGGGGAAAACACCTTATATGAATGATTTCATTCACTGTACTTTTTACTGGCAAGAACCTGTTGCATAAAATCAATTACGTAATTCAATCGTATGGATGCGACCCTACTTTATTGATTGCTCATAAAGGTCTCAATAAATCCAACCAATCACAGTGATTGTATTTTTTTTCTCTCCCCTCCATACCCAGCCCTTCTAGGTTGCAGAGCTACAGTGACTGTAATTGTAGAAATTTCGCGGTTTTCGCTGGCGCCTCTTCAACGCAAAATTAAAACCACCACGAACACTCATGTTCTACCTACCGCGAAAGTAAATCTCCTGGAACTTAAATGCAGTTACATTGTAATATCCAGTTTCGCTATGCTTCTATGAATGCCTTCAAGCCCAAAGTTATTAACTCGAAAAAAAACCCTGAAATATCAACGGAAACATCTGTTTTGGCAACCTTTTGGAATCCTTGACAAGAACCATCATGATCGTGTGAAATGTCAAGGTGAATAATACAGGGTTTGAATTATGACCGTTTGTAATTGAAAAGGACGTACGGTTTTGTTACAGGAAGTTGTTCCATGCTCGCATGGTCGTTTTACATGAGCCAGGACAATGGATCGGATAACTGTGGCGCCGCAACTGCCGTCAGGCAATCTACAGGAAAACGCCGGGACCGCTGGACAGACGCCAAAGTCAGCAAATTATACATTACTAAGTAGTCATCTGTTACCTCGGTATTACTTTAACACCCGCCTTGTCGTGACTAAAAGCACGTTAGAAAAGCTATGCAAGAAGCACGCGGCGTCTTCAAGGACTAAAAGTCCCTCTGAACTTTTTGTAATCTGGAAAAAGCCACTCGCAATCGGCTTTTCGTGCGAACATATTTCTTGCTACATCCAGAATTGTCTAGGCTATTCTTTGAATTGTTGCAAACTACGTCTTATACAACTGTCGCAAACAAAGTTCATCCATCCATCCATCCATCCATCCATCCATCCATCCATCCATCCATCCATCCATTCATTCATTCATTCATTCATTCATTCATTCATTCGTTAGATCATCAATCAATTAATCAATTAATCAATCAATTAATTAATTAATCAATCAATCAATTGATCAATCAATCAATCCGTCAATCAATTCGTCAACCAATCAATCAATTAATTTTTCTACTTTCATTTATTCATCCATCCATCCATCCAGTCATTCATTCATTCAGTCATTCAGCCAGTCATTCAGTCAGTCAATCATGTGAAATATTTTCTGTCAAACCAAGGATGCTGCTACAGAGAAGGATGTAGATTGGAGAGTTCCATTTGTCTCGTGAGAGAAGAGCGGCTTCTTCAGACGAAAGGTCGCCATGCCGGTGGCACGTCCCATTAGCAAAGGACGTCTGTTGAAAGCAAACACAGGCGCATCTCTCGAGACTGTTGTATAACACATGTCGTTGGGTATGGGTTCTACCATTGAGATAGACAACTAGTGCGTTTGGAACACCGCTAGGTTTCCTTTCTTTTCTTTTTTACGGGCGAACCTGTTTTCACGAGGGGGGGGGGAGATGCGCAGTAGAGCCCACCTTGGGTCAGTCTTCAAGCAGAGCAGATGTAAGGATCCGGACTACTCATTGTTTTTAGGCGTGTTTTTGCAACATTTGGTACATCCTTCTAGTGTAAGGTGAAGGCGTACTGAATATTGCGAAAATTCGCGTAAAACATGAGCCAGATCCTCACATCTGCTTGGAGATTACCTTAGGAACCGACGATTGAACATTTTACTTATTTTTCTTTCAGATCATTTTCTTTAGAGAAGTCGAGTTTTGCGCATGACAGGTGGATTTTTTTGCTTCAAAAATCTGATAAAAAATTGTTTTTTTGCCCTGTTTTTTCCCCCATTTATTTCCTCCTAAATGACTTCTTATTTGCTAGACTGGGCCATTGGGACAGAGAAGGTAAATCATTTTGGCCGTTATAATTACTTTTTGAAAATGTCACGGAGTCCTGAGTTACAATCCCATCAATCATTGCGGCACGCACCAACTAATCCGTCAGAGTGACTCTAACAATTCTTACACCCACATGAGTTCCCTCAAGGCACACTCTTGGCTTCCAGAGGGGGCTAAAACGACAGATTACAACGTTAAGTACTCATTAGCACGCGAAAACAGGCATGGAAAGATAAACAAAGGTGTAAGTCAGTTCCAAATGTTTCGTCTGACGATTATAAATTATGAGCGAACAGGTGCTACGTTTCTGGTACGTCAGTGCTTCAAACTTATGATGTAAGAGTGTTCTTGAAAGATAAACACTGTTCAAACTCGAGACGAAAACACAAGCACCTTAAATTGATTAATTTATCTGTTAAGGAAAAGTTAATAGGTACCTCCGGTTCTATCATGTAACCAGCTGCAGGTTGAAAGAAGATTGGACTTCCGGAGATATTACAATTAAAATCAAGTGTAGAGACTTTGGTCAAAATAAACAATCACTAGGTGTTGTTAGAAAGGCTAGTTTAGGTAACTTTGTATGCATTTAATGAAATATCCCTATATCTTGAATTTTACCCAGACACACGTCATTGTGACATATAAAACTAACACTACTAAGAAAATGTATAGTGTAAGATATAAAATGCTAAGGCTATTAGCACTTTTCAATAGTGTTGCTGAATTCCTTGCGATCATTCCCGTGAAATCCGCACACTTTCCCCTTTTCCGCTGACCATTGTACAAACTTCAGCATGCGCCCACTTCATCACAGACAGAGCGCACCGTCTGTGAATGTGATACGTGTGTCCCCAGTCTCAATAGCCCGTGCTGGTTACAGCAGCCACACGGTCGCTACAAGTAAGCTCTGTTTTTCAAACTCCGTCATGGGACCGAGATTGCGTTGGGGAAATGCCAGACGCGTCAAGGAGCAGACAGGCCTCGTTTTTCAAAGCTGTCAGCTCTTAAAACAACACCAACTTGTCGACAACGTCCTCCCCATTCTTTACAGAATCGTTTCAACATGTCAAGTGACCCGGGGTCTTTTTGGTGGCTACGACAGTGGTTAAGTGGGCATGAGAGGTCACTGACACTGGCGTTGGCCGCCATTTTGGACAGAACAAACAAGATGGCGGCCGTCTGGTCCAGAATGCACCTGACCCGGTGTTCGGTGCACCTGACTGTAATGTAGAGAAGCCCCACACGACCCTACAGGCGTACCGGCCGGCTCTTGGGAATCGAGCTCTGCACTGTGTTTACAAGAACCTTCTGTCATTAAAAGCTCATGAACTTAAATCTCGAAGGAGTAGGGTTGTTTTCTTAAGATTTCCCCCGGACTTCTTTGAGGGTGCCGTCTTTACTTTGGACAGCTAGGGCATACTGTCCAGTGTTAGTCTGGCATCCCTAAACCCAACTCAGACTCATCCCACAGCTGAAAGAGACTTCTTTAGACGTAGCAGGGCTGACAGGAAAGCTGTATGATCCCGTATCACAGTTATATTCAAGGCTAAGATAAAAGAAAAGTTTTCAATCAAGATCAAAACGGCGACCTTCCATCCACCCCCTGGCTTCTGGTAACACGGCGGGTTTATTGGTTCTTGGTGACTTTCTTCACCTCTCGTTCCAAACCGAGGGAGCTCACTCGTGCCCGACCGGCCGGCATGCACATCACGTCCCGTCTCTCCCCGACCAGAGCCGCTCAAACACAGCCTTTGTGCCGGTGGCCACCACTAATTGGAGGCATTCCTAAAATAAGATTTCAGCGCCTTAAAGGCCTATTTTGCAAGGACAACTCCTTGAGACGAAAGAATTCGGGCCAGACACAGCAGAAAAGAAAAGTTGAAAAAAGGGAAGAAGAGGAAAGAAGCCCGTGATACATGATATCGTGTGTGTTTAAAACGTAATTGTTTGTACAGCATAGAATGGTGACATGGATGCCATCCTAGAACACAGACATCACGATTAATGTACACAGGAAATCAGACACTTTCCCCTGTCTAGCTCGTCTGGTAGTGACGCAATGTGTTGCTAATTAACGTCTTCATTTTGGGAGGAGTGATGCACAAATCGTAGGCAGTCTTCCCCACCCCTCCCCCACACTAGTAGGGGGAAATCGTACCACGTTTGCCTTACGCAAACAGTGACTCAGACCAGCCCTCGGCCTCCTCCATATCTCTCGCCACCGTCGCGCGCGCTGTTTCCGAAGCCTCCCTGCATGTTTCCTCAAGACTCGGGCCTCTCTCGGGAAGTTTCCTGTTTGTAAAAGGCAGCCAGGAACACGCCTCGACTAAATATAGACGGCAGAAATAATACTTTATCCGTGTACAAGGGTCTCGTGGAGTGAAAGGTGTTTCGGTTGTTGCAGGGGGAGCTCTTGGCACTCGCGAATCCTCGGGGGAGTATCGTATGAACTTTTCCTCAGCGGTAGAGAGGACTTTGCGGAGTCGGCGTCTTTTGTGGTAGTTTCCAGTCGGAGCGAGCGGCGCTACAGAACTTACTCCCCGAGATGGATTCTCTGTCGGCACGCGAGAACAAGTGCGCGGCCGCGCTACGGTTTCTCTTCTGCATCGCCTGTTTTATCACGACGGCTTCTTCTACATACATGTACGGTACGGAGGGATACCCGAGCGCGCAGGGGTGAGTTTTAACTTATTCCATACTTGATAAAGTAGAACGAATTGAATGAAGACATTGTTTCTATTAGTAACAGCAGGTTGTAATGGGCAGTCATAAGGAGAACACAGTGTGTCAGATTTTACAGATTTAAGGAAAGGTAAATTAGCTGTAATCATGTGGAAAATACTGATAGGGTTTCCCTGGGTGGCTTGTATCATCTTGTCCGATTGCCTTGCAGCTATTTTGGCGCCGGGTAGCGGTCAGCGTCACTTCGCACATCGCGAAGCGGCAGGCTCAAGTGCATTCAAGTTTTACGAGACATTTAGATAAGAAATGTACTTTAGTCGACTACAACTCGTATAAGAATTGTTAAATCTATGTCGTTAAATTCCTCAGCGGCAATGTAAAATGAACAAGGCGAAATACCGCCGCGGTTGGTCACTTGTGTCAAACAAGTTGAAAGCGTGATCCCGGAAACTTCTTTAACATCAAGGCAAGGATTTGAACTTAACAGTGAACTTTCAAGTTCAAAAATCTGGTGGATGATTGTCTAAGATAGATAAAGTCTGGAGAAGAAGATTAGTGTCTGAAGGGTAATCTCGAATCGGCTGCGTTTGTAACCCTCGCTACTTTCACTCCCACCGCTACAGGCTGAGACAAAACTTTTGTCCGTACACGGTTAGCAAACAAGTGTCCTGTATGACTCCTAAGGGCTACGAGTCGTACATTCAGCGCTACTTCAGAGGATGCCAACCCGGGAACATACTTTGCACCGGACCTTCAAGGTAAAGAAAAGCCTCCACAAGATAATCTCTTTGTCTGAGCCGTGGAAACGGATCATCTCATCTCAGCAGATAAACTTATCTTCGTCTCGTCCCCCCCCCCTGTTTTGTCTTTTGTGTGCTTTGTCGCGAAACCCATCCTCCCTTCTTGCTCCACCCCTTTCTTTTCAAGTTTGTCCAGTCCATACGTACATTTTTGTCCAATTTCTTAATCCGAGAGTACGATGTATGCCTTTCAAATAAGATATTGCTAGGCTATGTCGGTTTACTAGTATCTCTTTGCAAGCCTCTGAAAATCCTGAGTCTTTCTTTAATAGAAAAGTGTCAGCGGGGAATTTGATAATGCATGAGACAATGCTGTTACACAGTAGGATGTGTGCTTTCAAATTTAAGACTGCTGGGCTACGTCGGTTGGCCCTTGCTAGCCTCTGGAATACTGTAAAACTGGAAAATATTCGCGGGGATTTGATATTGCGGTAGGGAGTAATGGAGTGTTCGCGGTGGTTTTAAGTTCGCGGTTGAAAGTGCAATGCAGGGTTTTGCTGTGAAAGAGGAAATGTTTCCGATGGCTTTAAGTTCGCGGTGAAGAGGTCACGGTGAAAAACGCGAACATAAAACCATCGCGAACATTTCCTCCTTTACAGTACCTGGGGTTTTGGCCTTCAGGACTTTTCCGAGCTCTTCTTAGAAGGCTTTAATAGCGAGGAATACGCGAGAAAGTTTAATTACGTCTTAAAGTAAAATCTGTCTTGAAGGCGATGGGTCTAAGGATCACTGGTGTTTGCCGACGTACGTTAGAGTTGACAGGAGTGTATAGTTAGCTCTCAGGACCACCATGCGACTTGGTATAGGTGACTGTGTGGGGTCAACACGCTTGTCTGTGGCAGGGAAAGTAGATTCTGTACGGGGGACCGCGCGGTCCCTGGCCGCCCGGACGGGAGGTAGAGCAGTCGTGAGAGGAAGCCCGTTGGGAACTCCTGTCAACACGGCTTGTCTTTGTATAAACAACTGGGCAGTGTTAGTGTCAACCGATTGAGCGAATATACCCCACCCCCAAGTCTAGATCAAACTCTGTTCTCAAGTCACCACGCGCACCTCACATGTGGACGTAACACTCTTCTAAAACCCGCAGAAAATAAGGTGTCTCAAATGTCGAGAGGACACCAATTTTGCAATATACACGCTACAGGGAACACAGTACTTTCAGAAGATATTCAAAACTAGATTACCTTTCTATATGTTCTAGGTACATTGTTAAATCGTTATCTAATGTATCCCTCCAATATCACCAACAAGAAAATAAATGCATGGTTCTTCAATTCAAATCTCCAAGCAGATGTTGGACGGCAAAATCGTTAATTTTTTTTCTAGCTGCCCGTGTCAGTTACAAACGGCCTTCCTAAACGGAGGCAGACTCAAACGTATTGCCTCCCAATATCTGCTTGGAGATTACTTTCAACTCGAAGACAACCTAGAGACGTGGTCTGTGTATCAAAATAAGCAGTAACCCACACAGGAAGTAACCTTTTGATAATTGGATCAAATACTGTACTGTGTGGGTAGAGAAAATTTTAGAAATGGTAGAATCCGTGGGCTAGTAGTGAAAGTATCGTTATTTTCTTTTGGACCAACATTTCACGTTTGTGTTTGGAATCTGCGGAATGCAATCGCGAGTTGTTAATTTGATCCTCATCAGGCAACACCTATCCACTCAGTCGTCACCTGGTTAATGGATGGGTGGGGGTGGGGGCCTTTTCCGCTTGGGCAAGGTGGGGGGGGGGGGGGGGCTGGCATGTTTGAAGGGAACCGACGCTGAACGCATAATTGGAAGAGCCTAATTTTGTACATTACAATGAATGGCTTAGTTATTACCTTCGCCAAGAAGGTTGTGTTTTCGGGTGCGTGTGTCTGTCTGTGTGTCATAATTCGAAAAGTCGTGGAATTCGAGAAATCTTTATCATATTTCGTATGTCGGTAGGGGTTGGCAAAAGGAAGAGACGATTAGGTTTTGGGTCCCCCAACGGCTTTCTGCGGAAGTGCAGTTGAACTTCCGATTTTGATATCTCGTGTTCCGGAGATGCCACGGTTGAGATGTTTCATTGGTAGATAGCTCTTGTATTCTTCATGGTATGTATAATCCTCACTATCCCGTCCCGTTTACCTTAACACAAACCCCATCGTCACCAGTCTATCATTGTCCACAGTCTCAGTGTTTTATATTCGTCATTTCCCCATGCTACCCCCCTCCCATTCGCTCGTCTTTTCCATCCACCCATCCCCGTCTTCCTCCACACAAAATATCGATTATATGTAATCATAATATTAATCATATAACAATTTTCGTGGTCTTATATTAAACATGTTTCTCTTCACAAGCTGCACATTGCCAAAGAGGTAACAGGTGAGGAAAGTTATCATTTTCATGTGACGACATTGCTATACTGCACCACTTATTCATAAGAAAAAAAATGAATATATCAGATTATCATTATCTTTTTTTTTCTAATGACTAGTTGTTATATTACGCTATCAATCTGTCATCTACGTAATTAACAATCATTTTATACTGTTATTATGACGTTTGAAATCAGGGCTGAAATCTTCCGTTGAGAGTGACTCCCCCGGGGTTTCAAACCTCCGTTCGAAATGCTTAACATTCTCCCTCCGTTCCTTCAAAGTGGGCCATCTAGTCGTGAAATGCCCCCAACTCTCCAGACGTCCTTTCAGTTCTTTCTGGTGTGAGACGTCTGCGGCTCAGGTGGCTATGGGGGTCAGGTCGGGTCAGGCGCCCGGGAGAAGGGATGACACAGGCCGGCGGGAATTTTACCGGGTATGCGACAAATGCGTGTAGGGAACTTGAAGGGTAACATCGCACGATCTCACGCCTTGCCAACGCTAACAGGCCCGTGATTCTTCCGTCCGTGTACTTAAGGGAAAAAGCGAAGGCATGTTGTTTGACCCAACATTTAGCTTTCCTATTCGTATTTAGCAGAACATCTTTTATCACAATTTTGCGCTACTAATTTTGTGCTGTATTTACAATCTACAGCAATTTTTATTCGTGAGTTTTTCTGTTGTACTTGTAGGTAAATGATTTATTTCTATATGAGTCCCAGAATAATCGTCGAAACAAACACAGAGAGCTCTTTTGTTAATTTCAACGTCTTGTGTGTTTACAGACGAACAGGCTTTGGTGCTTCTGTCAACTAACCTCCATCCCACCTGTTTAGTTTAATTAGGGAAAAATCCGGGGTAGGGCTGAATAAGGGGGATTGCGGCTGGGAACTTAGCTTGGGGTATACAAATATTTCACAAAACGTTTGTAAAAAGGCAGAATACATTATAGCTGTCAGCATTTTTTCTTCAATTTTAGATAATCGTTCATTGTAAACAAATATGTTATCATTTGATGCTCAGACCATCAGTCTCAGAGATTTGTTTTTTAAAATGTGATTTATTATTTCTATTTATCTATTTATTTATCTATTTCATTTATCTATTTATTCATTTGATTTCCTTTTTTTCCTTTCACATATGTTAATGTATCATTCGAATCCGTGGTATCTGTCTTTTTTTTCTCTAAAGTTGTATTGTACAAATGAATATAGGTATGTCAAAACACAACAAGAATGAAATGAAAAGAAAGTTGACCTAGAATATGATATAGGGACTGCAACTTACGTGAACCGTTAGTCTGGAAAAGTATACTAACTTCGCTTTCAATAAGTGTTTGATGACCATTTTAGTAAGTCAATGATTTATCATGATATGTCTCTGTCCATATGGACATATCGGCTTACACCTAATCCAGCCATTATGTTGAATTCATCAACGTGTAGTTAATGCTCCCAATTTGTATATTTTTATATCCTCCCGTGGAGGCGGAACGATATCATCAACATGACTTTAGAGGTCGTTACCAAGGTTAAGGGTACGTACCGCCCACAGTCCATTAGGCCAGACTGTCCACATACATTTCAGTTTGAGTTATACATGGACCCCAACACTATCTATTGTACTTAGTATCTATACAACTGCCCCAGAGTCGGAATGTGTTTCGGTGATGTATTAGCTGTCAATTCTACAGAAAAAGAGTTCGGAGACCTCATACCTGCATAAATATCAATATCTAATAACCTGCATAAATGATTACGTAAATCACTTGTATGATTAATCCATGGTTATGTACACATTTAACTAACCCACAGAGAGCTAAAAGAATACCTTAATTTTTCATGGAGGTAATTTAGAATACAGAACATTTTGCCGGTTGTGGTGGCTTTGTTCAATGCATGTTAAAGATGAAACAAGTATATCTGTAGTTGATTCAAAATAATTACTCTATGCAACACTATGGACCCCAAAATCTTAAGAAAGAAAAATCATATTTTTCTTTAAAAAAACAGTTTATTCCCGTTCATATTTTGTACACGCTACTATTCATAGTATCATAACCAAACCCCACGTCAAGATATGTTCCACGTCTGAAGATGGCTCAATCAGAACTGACAGCCAACTAATCCATAATCGAATAATTTTCTTGTAAACGCGTGAGAGCTCATAACCAGACTACCCGGGGCGTGTGCCAGATAAATCTCGCATAGTCGCGGGATTCGAACCCTCGACCCCTGCTGGATGTAACGCTCGGTCTGGGTTGACTTAAGCCCCGCTCCCGACGATGTAGCGGCCGGATTACTTGTTCAGACAGAAACCCAATCGTCTGTCTTCGCCGAGAGGTCGCGGGTGGAGTTAACCCCAGCAGCTAGGACGCCTCATATCACCGACAGAAGTTTAATTCTACCCACCTGTCAAAATCACGGGCGCTAAATTAGCCCTGTTTGGCCCACGCTGGCACTGTGGATCTGCGTGGCTTCGCTCCAATGCTTCTTATCCCAGCAAGGCGCGGGGCTTGTCCAAACGTCTGTGTGTTTGGGTGGGAAATCTTCTGGTAAAATTGCAGTTTAGGAATGATAAGCTTGTCTTAAGCATGACGGGTGTGGTCGGGGTGATCTTTGAAAAAATAAAATCACACAAATGTGTAAATACCAAGCTAGTTTAATATCATACAATTTTAAGGAAAAAGTACCAATGTAACTATAACTAGGAAGATATGCAATGTAGAATTCAGGATAGGTGAATTCCATGTGCAATGTATTGCAAACATAATAAAACGATTTATTTATAACTAATTTTCTAAAGACAAAATTAGGTGTATCAAATATCTGTAACACGATGGTCCGAAAAGTCTGAAAACCCCACATCATATAAGGTGTTATGTAGAGAAAGATGACTGAATCAGTAGCATGGGATTACGTCTTAGGTAGCTTATTTGATCATTTGTCTTTCCGGAATGACCAAGACTGTCGGAACGTCGGTGATAGTATATTCGGACCCTCACGTTAGAGGGGAAGCATGTCAAAGCAAACAGTTGTCGTCTTGTCGCTGTTTCCGAAACTTCCCGGTATGTTCCGGGCAAATGTTTAGTCCTTTTAGATTGCAGGAAAGTCTGTGTTGCATTACTGCAAAGTCAAGGCCAGACTAGGTAGTAAATGTACATATACGTTGACAAATGATCTGGTTAGTTTCATGTGATAAAAATTCATTCGGTCGCAAATATAAACCTGGGACAGGGGGAGCTTTGTTCATTTTCAGACATAAACGCGGACCCTAGCACTCCTTTCTGCTATTTTAGATGTCCCCCCCCCCAATTGTCACTACATACACTATAGATAATAACGTTTCACACACATAAAGAGAAAGTTTTGAAGATTGATTTTCTTCTATATCATCATGGTGTTGACTTGGGGTACGTTGTGGTAAGGTGGTAGTGTAGACTGTGCCCAATGACCCATAGTGGGAGGGGGGCAGGGGAAGACAATCTAAAAGTCATGATCACTGATTTGTGATTTTAACTAAGTAGTGTTTTGAAAACCTTCATCTCTCAACATACTCCTACAGAGTCAACATTCGTAAGGAGTGTAAACTTGCCGTGTCCTGTATGTCGCCCTTAACGCAAACAGACGTCTTATTCATGCGAAACGACCTTTTCAAGAAACCGACGACCGAAATGAGACAAAATGAACATCATATGCGCATGGTTTAAAGTTGTGAAACTTTATACAAGTTCAAAGGATGGTCTCGTAAAGATAGGAATAAATTTACAACGTGGATCTGGACTTGTTTGACGACACGTATATGAATTTTGTGACCTGCAGCCTTAGAAACGCTTATTAGAATCGCTTGACGTTTCTAGTCTTGCTGCCGTGAGACGGTTGTAGCAATAAGCAGTTACATCTGAACACTCAACTTGTCAAGTTTCTTTTAAAACTAATCAAGTAATCGGGAAGGTCAAAGTCGTTAAACCAATTAACTAACCAGGGAGGACTGCATTCATGTTGGAGAACATAACTTGGTACACATTTTTCTAGATTAGTATTTTGTGCAATCTTTTTTCATTTCGTGCTTTCCCTTATTTTTCCAAACATGTTCAGTCTATTTCATTTCTTTTTTTAAATTCCTCCGTCATTACTTTATATTTTTCTCCTGTTTCGGCCCTTGCCCTTGTTATTCTGCCCAAGCTGCCCCGTTGTCGACAAAACAGAAGTATTTTTCTGCGACTTAAAAGAACTAAGGATTATCTTTATCAGTATGTAGATCCCCCAGTAAGTCAACTCGTGTAGCCAGACGACAATACTACGTGATGTCTAGTAACACATTCATACACTGGCGCAGATTACAGATTAGGGGTAGTTACAAGTTACACTTGTCCTTTCGGATGGTGACATAAAGCCCCGTGTATGGGATATGGGCGAGCTTCAGGTGCTAGCCACAGGCTTCAAACCTCGGCACGTTAAAGAACCCAACACACTTAGCGAGAAGAGAATGGGTGGCCTGGTGTGCTTGGCTGCAAACGCGAGCCTTAGTGAAGCCCTATTGTACTATTACACTAGCTGCTTGAATCAAAGCACAATGCTCTACCACTGAAGCCAGATAAGGGGCTTTAAACATTCTGTCAGATGTAATGTTGGGAACGGACCTCTACCCTTAAGGGAGGTTTAAGTTCGGAACGAAATTTAGTACAAAGGAAATGGCAAAATGACACGGGATTGGCAATAAGCCGGTGGCGACATCTGCAGTGCTCAGCATTTAGCAGCTAGTCTAAGAGCCACATCAGTATGAGAGCCAGCTTTCGGACTATTTCATTCCACAAAACTAACAGGGTATTGAAATTGTAATTTTGTAATTAAATTGTAAGGCAATTGGAAACAGAATATTGGCAATAGCTTTAGACTGTACGGTTACTGGACTATAACATTATTGGTAAAAGAAAACAAGTGAAAAAAATGATAACCTTATGACGTTTAGAAGCATCATCCCCCATCTTTTGATAATGGAATCGTCCTCCCCAAATGTCGTCTGATTCTGAGGGAGTCTCACAAATGGCGGCAAGGCCAAGGGCGAGTGATTCACGAGTGGGGAGGGGGTGTTTCTGGGATTACCGGATGTGATTTTCTGCCAGGCGAACGTGTAATTGACCATGAACTCGGGAAGATGGCTAACCGATGTAAAACTCCCCAAAGGGAAGACTGTTTGGGATGCCAAACGTGACCCTGTCTCCATGTATCATTCGGACTGGGTGGTTTGACGTGCTGACGTCATTTTATCGAGCTACAGAGAAAAACAATACATACACTGGGAAGTTGCAATTGAAGCTATAATTGTCCCATTGAGTTGTTGATATTTATTTAGCGACAGAAAGACAAGGAAAACACCCTGAATCAATGCCAGATCTCTATAATATAATACATCTATCCACACGATATATGTCATAGAGGTTGGGGGTCTGGCATCCAGGCTATAGTCTAGAACCCATTGTAACACGCGTCGACGCGTCGTAGTCGTCTAACAGACATGTATAGAATAGCGGCATGTTTTGGTTGGACAAATGTACCACGTTATCATAGGCACCTCTCAGACACCTTGACTTTGATAACCTAAAGTAAACAATGACAAAATCATAGCATGCAAAAGCCCCAGCATTTACAATTAGTAAAGAGTCACTGTTTATTTGAAATTGACTTTGAAAGACAAGTCGTCAAAAAAAGAGACTGTCTAGCGTAAATGGAGGGAAATGATTGTGATATTTGTATGTTTATATCTAAATTAAAATCGTGGTTTTAACGTCTGACTACATCACAGCTGTAAACCACACCATAGTAGACGTGAACTTGACTTCGTGTCACACTTCGGAACGAAATCATTTTCCTTCAGATAATGGCGCCATTGTTTGCTCACTGAGAAGTGTTCCATACTTCTCCTCTCACGAAAGCTTTATAGGAAACAAAGTAACACCAGCCTACTACTAGAGTGCCAAGGAGTGGGTTAGGTGAGGTCGTGGGGAGGGGGGCAGCTCAAAAGACTTCGTAACTAGCAAAATAATTCAAGCTTGTTTCCAACATACCTTTTTACAACTTCAACAACCACTATTTTTGCAAGTGAGGATTACTCCGATTTTAATCAAAGGATAAGCTGTATCAAAATTCCCACAAGGATGATTTAATACTTCGACAGATTCTTTTTGATCTCTCGCAAGAGATCAAACGCTTGTAGGACGAGAGGTCAGCTGAATGAGTGAAAATTGGACGCCATCACGATATATGACACGGTAACTTGAAGTCCTTTGCGGTGGGGGTAATCGACTGCTGTGAAAAGAGTTTGAAGGGTCAATAATTACATGGGTGATTACTGCTGCACCTAACATAACACACAACTTGGACGTGACGCCGGGTCGGTGGGGGACGGGAAACAGCTTTGGCTCCGGGAAGTTCAAACCAACAAAGACGCGCTTGTGCCAAAATAAACTTGATCTTGAAGTGAAGAGGGCGCACTTTGTTATTTGATTGTTTTAAAATGGCGACTTTAAAATGTCAGATGTATTGTGCGATAAAAAAGTGTAAACAAATCTCTGCTTATCCTTCGATTTGGTCCAGTCATTAACCAGGACGCACAAGGGGGGATACAAACTCAGTCACGTTTGGGACCGCATTATTTTCGTGGCAGCGCCACCTAGTGGCGAGAAATATGTCCCGTCATCATTTCCTTGAGGAAAGTACCGAAACGTTGGCAAGCATTGTCTTCTAATTCATCATGGTATCTTGTCTCTCCGACACTGGATCCAGCGATGGACTGTCTTCAGTTGGTTGTGTATAAAGAACTTTAGTATCCATTGATTCACCAACCTGATGAAACTATTCACGGGTCCACGAGAGACGTTTCACAGACGACTATACACTAGTGCAGTTCACAGACCGCGTACCGTGACCCAGACTAGACCTGTAGAGGCTCAGACACATTAATCGCTCAATTGGACTGCTCCCCTGTCTCCGTCTCACACAAACCATGCCCTCATCTCCACACAGACAGGCCTGCAGATCCTAATCCGCCATTTCCGAAATCTATCAAGGATTTTACTTTCGCTCACATTCCACAGACTGGTTACTGTTGCTGATTGTGGTGAAAGCGATGCACTGAATCACTCAGTTGTCTCACCTGTCAAACTGTCTAATCTCCAAGCAGATGTAGGGACCGGCGTAGTGTTTAACGCGTGTTTGTGTGGCGTTTTAATTTGTACGTCTTCTTAGTGGGCTGCGTTAGAGCTCTTCGCTTCCCCTTATATTAGTACTAAAAAAGGTGAGCCACTAGAAAGTCGTACAGAACGCTGCAAAACACGTGTAAAAAACTGATCCAGGCCATACATCTGCTTGGAGATTTTACGACATCCTTACTTTCTTTCTTCTTTCTATTTGTATTTCTTGAAGCCTTGCTCCCTTTTGTTTTCTTTTCCTTCTTTATCTTTCTTTTCCTTTGTTCCGTAGACTTAATCAAGACACGTAGGACACAATTTTCGTGAGTTCATTTCAGAAGAAAACACTGTATCACGTTTCTCGCGCCGAGGGTGCTCAGTTGGAGCCCAATCTGCACAGTTAGCGCCTAATGCGCTGTTTTACTAATCCATCCAGCTGTACTAACCGGTCCTGGCAGCCTTCCCGCGTTTTCTGCTTCGTGGGGTAAAATGACGTGACCCATGGAATCGCCTGGGGTTCGAATGTGACCCAAGTGACCGTTGATTTTGAATAGCTACATATATGTCCTCAGTAAGGGCTTTGGGAGAGAATACGTGAGGAGGGTTGAACAGGTGGTTTCGACACAATTGTCGAGATTGTTTTGTGTACTTTTGTTCTAAATGACTACGCCCTTATATGGTTGTACTTTGATTACTTCGGATGGATGAAGAAAGATCGTGAAGATTGTGGTCTGGATATACACTGAGCATTTACCTGGAATTATGAAAATGCACGATGTTTTGTGCCAAAAATTGACGTTAGCGTTGGCCAGTATATTATCTTTTTTGCATGGATGGTTGCTGTCAAAAATATACCCTTATGATCATAATGAACCATGTTCTAATTGGAATAATATTTTGCACTGATTAATAAAGAAATGTATTTCTTAGGCTCTGTTTCGTTGACGGTCTTTCAAATCATACTTTTACGTCGCGGCTATATTCCAATTATAATGTTATATGACTGCACATCCAGTCTTTGATCACTTAACTGTCTTCATCCAGTGAAAAGGTTCATCTGGGGATCAGTTTGGCAGCCATGTGTGCCATACAGTGTTCCACGCGCAGTGGGGATGCACGGGGGGGGGGGGGGGGGGGCAGCGGCGACGGCAAAAGCGATTATAACATGTGAAAATTGTATTAAGGGAACAACAATATTCTCCCATTGCACTGACACATTGCGTGTGAGGAGGTAACAATGGATAAGTTCACAGAGAAATGATTTGCCATATGCAGTGTTGTTTTATACTTACGGGTCACTGACCTACCCCACCCCTCCCAATGTCCGAGTTACAATACGCCTACCCCCTCTAGAAGCAATTGCCAACTTCTTCAATGCATCGATTGATAGCGTAGAGGACTACGGAGAGATGAAGAGCTAATGCGTGAAAGGTTTGCAACACCATGGTGTATGTGGAAGTGGCTATTGACAGGAATAGTGGAAAAATTTGCACTGTTGACAGGATCATCCTGTCAATAGTGGAAACATGTCTGTTATTGACAGGATCATCCTGTCAACAGTGCAAAAGTTCCACTATTGACACTACTCGTTTTGCCTTCTGGCCGCCTTTACTGACTGAAAATATTGTACAAAACCAGCTTTGAAAAAAAAGTGTAATGCACCAATATGGCACTGAGATTGAGCTCAAGCTGTAGATTTTACAATCCGCCCCTCTCTCTGATTCCTTGTCTTTTCCCACAACTTTAGCCTATCATTATCACATACTACTCTTAAAATTGCATGCAGATGGTAACTAATGATATTCTTAGTCGACAATAACCTTATGAACTGCTCTTTTCATGTTAAATATTACTCGGAATATGTCATAGTTCTGTTGAGGAAAGTGAAGTGTCTAGTCCTTCATCTCAGCGACCTACCGACAAACGTTGTTGACCCTTCAGCGGTTTGTGTTTACCTGTGGGTTGTGAGAAAACCACGAAAGGCACGACTTGCGCGGACACACAGGCAAACTCCGCAGACACACAGGCTAAGGCCATGTTGATTTGATTATATGGATGACATCAGGGCGCGCATCAACTTTCGTCGAAATTTAAAAAAAAAAGTTTTCTACCATACTGTAAATCGTGCAAAGCAGCTACAAAACAAGCAAATACCGTAAATTGCAGAAAGATATTTCGGAAAACGGATACTAATGTCTAGAATGCCAAACTCAAAGAAGAAGATGTGAAAGACCAAAAATGAAGAATCTGTTATTCGGTATACCATTGTGTGTGTTTGTTTTGTCATTTGTTCAACCTTCATGACCACGTAAATTTCATAGTGAAGGCAACTTATTTTTTGAAAACCTTTTTTTCATTCGCATGCCCGCATCAGTTTTGGGGTTCCCAGCCACAAGCACTGCGCGGATCACAACCAGCCCTCTTATACAAGCAGACATGTTGCTCCTCTATGTCAACAGTACGTGCTGTTGTTACAGTTTACACGACATGTTTGGGACCTCGCCTGGTGTTGTATTCAGATCGTGTGACTCTTTTACTTATTTGTGGAAGGGAGAAACAAGTCTAAACGGGAGACATAGATAGACAAGCCTGGTTTAGTTAGAGCCCCAGGGATGGCCACCTCTGTCCTGGCCTCTGAGCTAGATGTTTACATGTAACACATGCAGAACATCTCTGTAGAATAGAGGTGGCGCAACACTCAACTCTCGTGTTTACCAAATATTCTGCAGGGATGAAAGACACTGCACGGTTTGAATCCGTTCTTCTTTCTTTAAGGATGACATGCGAGCTTAAGTCAGCCCAGCCGAGCGAAGGAATAAGACGATTTTGTTTATACAACTCAATTGGGTAAAAGATTAACAAAAACGAAAACAAGAGACATTATTTTTGAATGCTTAACAGCACGTTTGCTTCTTTTGGTAATTTGATTTACTTCGGTGAACTAATTAACCATTTAAAGTACATGGTTTATTGCCATAGTACAGGCAGTATATTTTTCGAAACTGTAGAACACAAACATACTTTACAACGGTACTTAACGTACTGGATTACATCTGGCGAATACTTTGAATATTTTCCAGTTACGACACATGTTGCGATGAGCTATTCCGACGTAAAAGATCAACTTTGATTTCTCCGTCGGTACTGCCTTAACTATACCCTTTGGATGTTTTGCTGGTCGCTCCTTGTAAACATGCCTTTTGGAATCTTCGTGAGTTCGTATGGTCCTCGTTAGGACTGGGTCACAGTCGTCCTACGATAGGTTTACGACATAATTGAGGTATTCGTGGGACAGTCGTGTGAGTGTCGTACTGACAAATTCTGTTGTCTTGTGAGGTAAACGGTTGGTGTAGATTCTTGCCGATGGTCGGTTCTGTCGTAGCCTGGCTGGAAATCCGACACAAAAATCGCATGACGAATTCACACAGTTTGAGATCATTCTAAAATGTCATAAGACAGCGAAACTTCCAAATCAGTACTACCTATAATACTAGCCTCCATCAGGCTACACAGGTCGCTGGAAAAATTGTCGAAATTGCCCAAATAGACGGATAACAGGCCAGAGAAGTTAGTCCTCTATGGGGTCGTATAAAAGTTACAGTTTGCGACCTCTAACTTCTATAGTGGACATGTTATCCGTCTATTTGGCCAATTTCTTCGATTTTCCAGCGACCTGTAGAGCCTGGTAGAAGCTACTATATATAATACTACCACTACAAAAACGATTGGATAGTTGCAATGATAGCGTGCATAAGGGTATATCTTGTATATCTCATTCGGCAAGGTGCATTTGGACGTGGGTACACTGACGTCCACCCCCTCCGGCGCTGTTTTTATCGTGGACTGTTCGGAAAGGGGGAAAGGACTGGACTGCAAATATATACATCGTGTCAGCTTTGACCCGACTTAAAATAAACGAGCACCAGATACAAAGCTAATGTCCAAATTACGGGGGAAAGATAATAAAGATGATACCTAACATCCTCAAACTTTCAATTCTCGAAGCATACGAATTTCGTCCAAAACACAAAGAGCTTTTTGAAACAGTGGACCGGCTCTGACTATTGATGGACTATCCCCAACACACAGGCTTTTGCAATACGCAGACATACCTCCAAGTCTAGATAAATTTTGCAGCCCCACTTTCTTCGCAGTTTTGAATACATAAATTAGTCATCCCCTACACATGGCCACTGTTGTCGCCTGAAAGGTGTTTTCAATTCTTCTAGAGAGTCACTAGTCTCATCTTCGCAGACAAATTTCGCACTTGTGTTCTTGATCTGAAACAGGTGTATAGTCATGCAAGGAAGAAATTGGCAACTGAGCTTTGAACTCTTCACTTGAGGTAACGAGCCGCCTTTGTCTGAGCTACTAGTGTCTCAAAGGGAAATGTCGCAAGGTTTCACAACGGCGTTGTATCATTCATAGGCTGACTCTCCAAGCAGATGTAATGGTGGTGCTTGTTTTGTGTTTTCTTTTCATGGACTTCTCTGCGTTTCAACGAATACGTTACTCATCTCTCTCTTTCTGACTGGTCTTATGTTTTTCAAAGGGAAGTGAACAGAAAAAAGCGCGTACCACTATTGAAAGACGTAGCCGCCGGGTTAAATACGTAAAGAAAATAAATAGCAGGTTTTAATAATAAGCTTTGAGCATAGTGAGGAGGGGGAGGGGGTTCAATGAAAACAATTTTCTCTCACACCTGATCCCTACATCTATTTTGGTCATTCCTCTGATTTAGCGCCCCCCCCCCCCGCTCTCTAAGTCTAATGACCTCTAATCATTAGGACGACTTTTTCAACACGACAGGTTTCAACCCCCACACCCTTAACCGTTACCTCTGATATCCCTCGTTACTTAGTCTAAAAGGCTTTGGTCTAAACAAGAAACAACTAGAGTTCCACGAACACATCATCTTCGCCAAATAATCAAGGCTTATCATGGAGAGTGATTAATATTTACGTGATTATCACCCCCTACAAATCTGATCATGCACCATACCATTTGGAAGTTATGATGGGGCGAATGAGTCCAGTCTAGATATGGTTAAAAATCATTTGGTGGTACAGGACTAGTATATGTGTAGAGTGTGCTGATATATGTTATAACTGGTCATGAAAAAATATGAGTATGCTGATATTATATGGGCCACAAAGGTTCGATATTGCAGTGTTGTAAGTTGAAAGTGATGATGAAATAGCACAGTCAATATATATGAATAGAATAAATCTGGCTGGTGGTTGACGTGTTTTTAGGTGTTTTTGTCCTGCTGGGCTTTCTATTTTGTCCCTATTTCGTTATGTCGCCAACCGTGTTGAACAAAAATGCCTAAACTGAACGCGTTAAACCAGCAGGACCCACACCTCTGCTTGGAGAATAGTTTATTTATTTGACCTACATGTACGTTTATGCAAGATATCTGTTTACATGACCTGACACTGTCCCATGTCCCATTGAAATGCAGTAGGTTAACAAACTTTCCTTACTAATTATGCAAATTAGCTCCTGATTTGCATAATTAGTCATTGATAATGTAAAGCACCATCTGAGCTCTCTACATACCAAACATCACGACGATCTGTCGACCCCTTCTCAAGTTATTCATGTCCGAATGTCAAAACAAAAACACCCACTGCAGTTCTAAACAAGCCGCTAGGGAGCCAAAATTTACAGAACTTTCTTTCTGTGGCATGAACTATCTACCACACAAAAATCATGACCACAGCACTTTCAGAAAATATGCCCCTAAATTTTGAAGCTCCGCTGCAGTACCTTAGGTAACCGCTAGAAGGCCCATTATCGAACTTGACCTTCCTTTCTGTAAACCCTACCCATCCACTAAATATCATACGGATCCATCAACAGCTTCTCGAGTTATGCTGGCGACATACAAATACACATCCACACAAAGCCCGCTGCAGTACCAACGGAAAAAAACAGGGGAACCCTTTTTGAACTTGACCCCCGTTTTCACAACATCTACACACCTGCAAAAAATCATGAAGATCCATCAACGTTTCCGTCACTTTTTTTGCCTACATACAAACACAAAAAAATGTAAAGTCTGCTGCAGTACTGTTGAAAAACGCAAGGTGAACCATTTTCGAACTTAAGTTTCCTTTGCACAACCACTACACACCTACCAAAAATCATAAAGATTCATTGAAGCTTTCTTGAG
This sequence comes from Branchiostoma lanceolatum, assembly GCF_035083965.1. Taxonomy (NCBI): domain Eukaryota; kingdom Metazoa; phylum Chordata; class Leptocardii; order Amphioxiformes; family Branchiostomatidae; genus Branchiostoma; species Branchiostoma lanceolatum. The sequence goes on along the minus strand of NC_089722.1, from coordinate 26,777,894 downwards.
TTATGCTCCTGACATACATTCAGACCCACCCAACAGATTTTTCAACCGAAAACATAATCTTCTCCGAGTACAAGTACTCGGCGAAGATAATGACGCAGGGACTGATACGGAGAGTTTGCTCGCTTTGCCCATGAACCGTTTAGCGCCCACTTCCGGTGCTCTTCAGATACACTTGAACTTAAAACATCTGGACGGTAAGTTTTGTTGGGTGTGAGAGTTAATTAGCACGGCCCTAGCAGGCTGAGACCTTTGGAAAATAACCCCCAGTGATCTGGAACGGCTCCCAACTGGGAAACATTCTCAGACCCTGACGTCTTGTAGCCTGTGTATAGAAATGCACGTGTTTTGTTCGTAAATGATTAGCATTGCCAAAGCCGCATGGGGCCGCCATCTTAGCATATGACGTCACAGGTACCGCGCATTAACTCCCGTGAGATCTCGATCTCGTGCACCTGTAGGAAACGTGAGGTCAAAGAAAGATACTCTTTGAATATATGCAGTACAAAGGTAAAAAAAAGTGTCACATGGGTATACAAAAGTTAGCAAACCTATTTTCTCGGTACAGTGGTCACGGGGTATAACGTACGTCACGGGATGGCCAGACACATTCGGTGGTCGCAGAGATCTATCAGCCGCAACGCGCAGACACATTCGACGCGCCGCGGAAAAATCAGCCGTCCGCGCGGACCTATCAGCCGCAACGCGCAGACAAATTCGACGCCGCGCGGACCTATCAGCCCTTCGCGAGGAAAACTCAGCCGTGGGACAGCGCCGTCAGGTGTCTCACTACTGCCTTCAGAGAGCGCTGGAAAGGCCGCGCCAAGGTAGGTCCTCCACAATTTCCTTCTCTAGCGTCATATAGAGACATCGACTGGTAATCTAACTAGGCCTATCAGGTGCCAGACTATCTTAGGGTCATCCGGAGCCAGAAATAATCGGCAGGTCTTCAAATTAAGTCGAGATATAGGGAGAACAGTTCTCAATCGGTGACAGACCACATCGAAGTTATCAAGGTAAACAGTGGCTAATGCCGTATTTTGGGCCATTAGAAGCAAAGACATCGGCGGTTTTGACGTCTTTTAGTGTGATTGGGTGTCCAGAACAACGTAACATACTCTGGAATTGACATAATATGCCAACAGAGCGAAAATATGTGATAGAAGTGATACCGCTATAAAACGCCCCCCTCCCCCATCCTTCAGTACGAACCACCATGTGTAGAAGTACTAGAACGATGTTGACATATCTTATAGCAGTATTAAAGCCATAAGAAGCGACACAGTTGTGGTCATTTAAATGAAGATGCATAGTCATCAAAGTTTATCCAGACAAAGGCATTCATCTTTGGAATTTGCATTTCAGCCATGGAGTTTGATGAGTAGGACAGGTTTGTGCATGTGACCACAAATGTAAAACCACCTGTTCCACCCTACAAGTCTAGCTTTCAGGAGGGAGATGTAGAACCACCTGACAAGCCATGCCTTGGGGAGGAACAGGGTACCTGGTCTTCAAGTAACAGCACCAGTGGATCCCGTTCAAACACCAGCACCAGTGGATCCAGTGAGGGTTCAGTGTCTTCGGAAGAGTCCAACGAGTCCGATGACCTACCTGGTGTGGTTTTGCCAGCTGAAGATGTAGAAAAGCATGTCTCCTCCCCCACACGCAGGACTACAGTGCAGTCTGTGTACACATGGCAAGTGCTAAGCGAACAGCGGTTCACTAGCTGAACACAAGCGTCGATGCCATGTGGCTGATAAAGGACCAGCAATTTAGTGTGGGCTGTGCAATAGAGACTTTATTTATGCTAGAGACTTTCAGGATCACTTAGTTGAATCATCTAAGGAGTGCTCAGTTTGTCAGAAAGAGTTCAAGTGAAGAAGCACATGATAGTGCACTCAGATTGGGATTTTTGTGACAAATGTGGAAAGTTCTTTAAGTCATAAAAAAAGAAGTCCTGAAACATCATCACAGAACCCATGACAATCCCAGAGTGAAGACGTTTGTCAGTGCTACAAGTGTGATTACAGGTTTCATAAAAAGGAAGAACTTATATGTAATCATGCAGTAATTCTGGTTCATATAATTATATTTGTCGTTTCACAAGAAGGTATACCTCGTGTATAATGCACCTGTACAGTGCCATATTTTCATCTGTAGTGTTGGGAAAATGACGGCGCCGAGCCTCGGTATTTGATTGGTTTTGACTTTGTTCTTCTTTTTTAAGAGTCAATATTTATAAACGATCAGAATACTTTAATTTGTAATCTATAGCAAGAAATTAAGCTACAGTGCAATATGATTACAACATACTAGTCATTTGCCAAGTGATGTATAACAAGATCAAGAACATGGTATTGCAATTCAGCAAATATATATTTTGTAAAGAACCAGAATAAACTTAGTTATACATACCTATATTTTGTGTGTCATTTTTGGATTTACATTTCAGGAAATACTGATGGTCAGTACAATGATGCAACGCTGAGATGGTCCATTACTTACATCTGTAAATATAACAACCTGACAAAGTATGGTCTTCATCTAATATCCTGCGCTATTTCAAATATACTGCACAGTACCAAAATTGATGAATAATCTACTCGATACATATCTCTATGAATAGAGATTTCTACGGCAAATATGGAGTTATTTGAATATTCCAGTTGTACATTGAATGATTTCCGTGGCTTAGTGCCTTTCGTATAAAGGGAGAGAAGCCCACAGTCCAGAAAAAGTGGCCTTGACGCTAGCTTGAGTAGGAGTTGACCAGGAGAGTTGTGTTTCTTTCTGCCCGGGACTTGCTACAGTGCTGTCACCAATGCCAATGTTATCTTCTGTTACCCATACATCGTCAACTTCGCGTGTTTGCTTTCCAGGTGCATGTTGCTTTGTTTCTACACCTTTTCCGCGGATATAGTGTCATCCTGAGTCGATGAGTCATTTCTGAAAAAGGTCAGGGTTGATTACTTGCAGTGACACATTATACCTGGGTAATAGTAGTAACAATATAATAAACAATCTTGCGAGAAACGTATGAGATGTTCGTTGAATCATCTAGATGAGGATAATCCCTTAAATTGACAGAAGGTATTCCTCGCATATCGCCAAAATCAATCGAGGCGACAAAAACACTATTGCCTGTTAATGCTTACTATACAACTACATGTATAAGATATGGGCCGTAACTTTACTAGAAAATGGGGAGGGGGGCGTTATATAGCGGTATCAATTCTATCACATATTTTCGCTCTGTGGGCATATTACATCAATGCCAGAGTATGTTACGTTGTTCTGGACACCCAATCACACTAAAAGACGTCAAAACCGCCGATGCCTTTGCTTCTAATGGCCCAAAATACGGCATTAGCCACTGTTTACCTTGATAACTTCGATGTGGTCTGTCACCGATTGAGAACTGTTCTCCCTATATCTCGACTTAATTTGAAGACCTGCCGATTATTTCTGGCTCCGGATGACCCTAAGATAGTCTGGCACCTGATAGGCCTAGTTAGATTACCAGTCGATGTCTCTATATGACGCTAGAGAAGGAAATTGTGGAGGACCTACCTTGGCGCGGCCTTTCCAGCGCTCTCTGAAGGCAGTAGTGAGACACCTGATGGCGCTGTCCCACGGCTGAGTTTTCCTCGCGAAGGGCTGATAGGTCCGCGCGGCGTCGAATTTGTCTGCGCGTTGCGGCTGATAGGTCCGCGCGGACGGCTGATTTTTCCGCGGCGCGTCGAATGTGTCTGCGCGTTGCGGCTGATAGATCTCTGCGACCACCGAATGTGTCTGGCCATCCCGTGACGTACGTTATACCCCGTGGTGGTGGATAAAACTGCTTGGATCGAGCCATAGTCATACATTCCGGAATCCCTAGTCTTAGTCGAAGCCTTTCGTATATCAACACTTTCCACATTCCTGTCAAAACAGTGCACCCTTCTATCCGTGCCAGTGGTATGTAGACAGCTTCCAGACCAACGGCAGACCTCCCACAGTTTCACGATCCTTCCTTAATATGCCCATGACCGCAAGCATAATTAAATTATCCATAGGGGTATGTAGACGGTCTTACCTTGACCTTTCTTTTATTACTTAACCCTCAGTCCCTAATAACGCAGCAGCATGCCGTAAGCCCGTGTTAGAAAACAAACTATCCTATACAGCTTGAATATAACATCGTATATGCATGATAGAATATTTAAAACGTAAATCGACAAAAGGCAATGTGATTTTGTAAGAATACAGAGTTTCCCTTCTTTTAGCGATCTATTCCTATTGAACTATGACCATATCGTGATTGTACACATCTAAAGTGAAATCTAAATCTGATTAAGTGTCTGTATACGTTCGGTTGAGATGTTTTATGACCACATTTTTGCGGGAGTTCCAGGGGGATTACCACACAATCCCCTGCACGAGTTGAAAAAATAAACAACCCCAAGTGCATATGATGTCTGGCGTATGTAGTGTCAGGGCCGCGTGGTTTTATGCTGGTTGTTTAATTTAAACATTAAAAGTAGGGGGCTTTAGCATCTAACCAAGCACCTCGTTAATAAGACAAGTGTGCGCAGCATTTTGTTTCAGTCATAGGCGCATCTTTTTTCGGTGTTATCATGTAAACCACTTTGATATAGCGGTAGGAAAATATAGCGGTTGGGGGGAAATGGAATAGGTCACGGCACTTAATTCTAACGGTGGGAACAAACATTACTGTCTCAAATATTAGTGATAAAATATTTGGGATAATGAAATTTAAGCGGTCGACCAGTGACCGTTAAATTAGCTAAAATTAAGTTACAGTTAACAAATCAAGAATAACAATTAGTTATCGAGAAGAGTAAAGGTGACCCGGTGTGCTTGACAAAAAAAACGCGAGCCGTAGCGAAGCCGCATTGCACGACTACGAGTTACTTGAAAAAGCATCATGCTTCACTTCAATTGAGGACTGCTTTTTAATACCTTTGCCCTTATTTTCATACCTTGTTTTTTTCCTACCCTACTATTGAAACGGGAAGGGCATTTACTGCCCTTAAGGCTATGCCCGCCACTAGGCACTATATAATATACAAGGTGAACAGCATTTTCACAGCTTGATTTTTTCCTCCTCCCCCCGACAGTTACCGCATCGCGTTCCGTCCTCGGCAGCAGCTGACGTACAAGACCGTGACGGAGCAGCGGTACCGGTGCTGTCCCGGGTTCACCGGGAGGAACTGCGACCAGCGGATACAGCAGCAGCACCGCCCCACCTACCTGCCCAACGGCAACGGCAACAACAACCAACCCTCCCGCCTGCCCGGCGTCACCACGCTGGACGATCAGCCTGGTGAGGGGTATTCCAATATGTGTACTTTTATTGCTCATTATCACCTTCTCCAAAAAGATTATGCTTTCGGGAGCGTTCGTTTGTACTTGCCTCTCTCTGTGTCTGTCAACACGATAACTCGAGAATCGGCGTGGATGGATTGTCGATACCTGGTATGTGGGTAGGTGTTTGTGAGACATCGAAATGATTATGGGCCCCCTAGCGGCTCTCTATGGAACTGCAGTGGAACTTCCGGTTTTGATATCTCGTGTCAGTCCTGACCATTCAAAATTTCTTGGAAGCTATACGGCGAATAAAAACAACGCCTCTTGGCGGCTCTTGGTGACATTGCAGTTTTCTGTGCCACTATCAAGCACATTCCAACCATTTTACATAGCGATACCTTCGGTCACTAGTAGTAGTACAACTAGCCACATCGCTTGTCGCTATATATGTCTGTATAGACGCGATGTACACGAGATTTAAGGTCGCTTCCTTTGATGAATCCATCCCTTCCACTATCTGGGTGGTGTCATGGCGGTTTGGGTGGACGTGGAACGGAAAAGAACACGGATCGTGGGCATCGAACCCAGCTACATTTGGAAAGCTGTATCCGGTAGATACGCAAATATACAGTTCAAGATCTTCCGTAGACAGGAACTGGCTTTGTATCCTAGTCAGACGAGTTTGCCGAACAAAAATGATTGGCACATCATATGAAAAACGGATGGTGTTTATGGGAAAGATATAGTATAGAGTGTTAAACACAGGAATTATGACATTTATGGCCAGAACTATCAAGGGGACGCGGATGTGCGAATGTGGTTTACAGGAAGCCCTGTCTCGTCTCTAGTAACACAATATGGACGATAACCAAACAGAACTGAGTCAGGGCAAGCATACAATGTACACAGGATAAAATGTACATAGGGAAAACATTATCATAACTCTATTGCAAATTCTTACTTGAAGGCGTATTACAAGTAACAGGAGGAACACAATATATGAAGACAATAACAATGTGGAACTTGTGACTACACTTATTTCAAAGTCCAATTCTCTGAATTCTTTGTTTGGAAATAGTGGCTTCTGTGATCTGAAGAGGATAGTTTTCTATTCGATTGTAAACGGCGTTAAGATATTAGGATGCAATTCGATTGCCTATCTAAAAAGCTCTCTTCTCTCTTAATCACTAGAGGAAGAGATGAAATGTTTTCCGTTTTCCATCGTTTTTGACGTAGACAATTCAGTCACAGAGAAACATGATGGTCAAGATTCAGGTACATTTTTGTGTATCTACTATCTATTAGTAATGCAATTTATCTTTTTGTTCCTAAAGATTGCTGTGGTCGAGTGGACACCTTGGAGAGAAGACTGTTGGAGATAGAAGTACAGGTAAGCACATGCGTTCTTCTTAGAAACCGGCTGATAGCATGATTTTACGCAATGCGCAGTTTTAAATAAGTGCTTGGGTATTTGTATGGGAGCTCCACTTTTATATCGGTTTGCTTTTAAAGGTGTCCTGTATTTTTTTTCTTCGTGAATGACACCTTACTAGTAATTTTATTCTGTACTTTTATGTGCGAAATAGCCCTCCTGTTTTGCTGTAGGTATTAGAAAATATTATCATTGAAACATTAAACTAGTTAGCTAGTTTCAATAGTGTTGTACAGGACACGTGATCACAGGGACACTAGTGCCTGTGCCACGGTGACGTATGTCCTGTTAACAGGTTGTTGTTGTTGTTGTTTTTTCCTTGTGTGTTTTTCTCTAGATGAAATCGATGGCCACCCAGTCCAGCCAGCATCCGTCTGGTCCCCAGAAACCATCAGGTCCATCAGGTATCTATATAAGGGCATGACGCGCTCATTTACATATTCTCCGAAGTGATTTCGACTCTCACGTGACGTACGTTCTGTTCTGCAGATGAAGAACGTCAGCTTCGCTGACCCGGGGGCTGTAGCACGTGGCCCGCCTGGGCCAGAGGGGCTACCCGGGCTTCCTGGAGTTGAGGGCCCGCCCGGTCTGACTGGGCCACCTGGTCCCCGTGGTGAACCGGGGCTTAGGGGCCAGCCAGGTTTCCCTGGACCGCCTGGAGATAATGGGCCAATCGGTCTTCCGGGCCAGGCTGGCCCACAGGGGCCACCCGGCGACCCAGGTTTCCCCGGGATCCCGGGACTACCAGGACGCGACGCTGACCCCTCCTTAGTAGCGACGGGCTTTCCTCCTTTAGCTGACCGACCAGGTGAAGTAGACTTAGACTAAAAACTGACAACTGCTGCACAGGCTGGCTTCTGTCGCTTTGTACTGTACAGCTGCACAGACGGACATGTACACTGGAAAATACATAAAGAAACTGTTCTTCGTCTTGTCAGAATCTGTTAAAAGAACAACGGTACATTATTGGACAAAATTACCCCCGAAAAAGTAGCGACAGTTGTTTGGAATACGTGCCGGGAAATTTGGTACAATTTGCTCTCTGCCAGTGTAACAGCCCAAACTGCACCCCCTGAAGAGATTGTACCCGGGTGCATTCTGGTCAAGGTTGTGTTTTGGTCCGTTACACCATGAGCAGGTGTATGTCGTGCATTCAGAAACAGTGTGAACTTGTACATGCCATGTCTGTGTGTCTGTGACAGGATAGGGGGTAGAAGCCAGTCTATGTAACAGCTGAAAGAGGACAATGTCACTGTATACTGTGAAAAAAAAGTTTTAAGTGTATGGCGCACGTAGCTGAAAATTGGGTACAAAATGGTTTCCAATTGCAACGGGAAACCAGATCCGCAAATGTGGACTTTTTGGTCAATATTTGTGACTTGTCCTCTCATAGCTAACATTAAAAAAATGCAGTGACTTATCTTGATTGTGTAGTATGATTGATAAATGCTGATATCGATATCTATAGCCACAACACTTACCTTAATGAGTAGTTCTTATATAACTCCTGCGACAAACTGATAGTGATGGAAGATATTGTAACAAACGATATTCAGTTGTAACATTATCCTAACTCTAAGTAGTTTTGCCCCAGCTACAATTTATACTATGATATACAGAGCTTTAGAGAGATTGTAATCTATGACAACTTGCACGCTAGCAGTGTAGTTCGTTCTGTTTATGACCGAATATCTGAATAATCCTTATTTATAGGCCTGAGAAACTTTATTAATTCGACGCCGACACGACGATACCACGACACCACGAGATCGCAGCGCGAACAACACCAACATGAATGATAATGCATGATAAAAGGACAATTTTACTATCTTCCAAAGAATACAGGGCTCTTATACATGCATACGTTTTGAGTGACGGAATATCCAATTTGTACAATATTCTGTGTACCCTAGTACACGATGGACGCGAAAAGCATAAGAGCGATTCACGGATTTATCTGAAGTGATTGGTGGCAGCAACAGTATGATGAGAATAAAGCAAACCACACTTTCTGCAGTTACTGCTAGCAGTGGTTACTCTTCGACTGCACCTGTTACTTGTCCTATGTATAGTCCTCACAAGAAGCTTATAGCAGGCGACAAGCAAAAGACGCCCCCGAGAGCCGCCAGGGCCAAATTATAGCATGTATCCTGAACATGTACTTTCAACACTTTTATAGCAACCTAACGTACCAATCAGAGCCTTCCAAACTGATTAGTTTAACATTTGATCCCCGGCAGACCAAGGCTGGACGTACCCTGCTGCAGCTGTAGAAGACGCAGGCGCGTTGGTGGGCGGTGCCGGGCCTGCTGGACCTACCGGACCTCCAGGACCCGCGGGACCGTCCGGACCAGGCGGACCCCCAGGACCTTCCGGGCTGCCTGGTACACCCGGCCCCGCCGGCCCACCTGGTCCGTACGGTCTCCCCGGGAAACCTGGGCCAGCCGGAGAACCTGGTCTACCTGGAGCACCTGGAGTACCTGTAAATATCTTTTTGTTTTCTTTTGCATAATGGCTTAAGGCGTAACACACAAGATTTCTACAAGTAGCGTGATAGGTCTGAGCAACTCACACCACGGGATAGGGCCCTGCTCGATAAGTGTAGTGGGTTCTTTAACGTGCTCGAGATGAGGCTCTCCTCAAACACGGGACCTTCGGGTGTACGTCTCATCTGAGAGGACGTCCCTAACCGAAGCTGACATACGTAGAGGTGTCGTCACATGCACACAGACCACAGCACGATATACATGTACTTGATACTTCCCACACCTCACTCTTGTCCGTTCACCGATACCCCTATCTCCGAAATCACCGGAGTGACCTCCGACTCTGGCTAGCCTGGCGATAATCACAAGGAAAATAAACGCTACATCTCAGTGTTTATGTGAGACTGGTCCAAGGACTGTTTGTGTGTACAAAGGTCCATCCGGCCCTATTAATTCTCAATGGGATTTACACCTAACTTCACCCTGAGCCGCCCCATACTGTGGGTGTGTAGGGTCCGGTCACATTCATCGTACGGTCATCATACGATCGCTACCTGCGGGCTAATCTCAAAGACTGAAGATCTATGATCGGCGGCAAGGCAGTATCAAATGGCCAACCTGCGCCTCCGGTGGCTTTTGGTACAGGTTGGTCCTTTTGATACTGCCTTGCCACCGATAGATCTGCTTGGAGATTACCATACTGTGAGTGTGTAGTGCCCAATCAGACTCATCGTACGGTCATACGATCGCTACTTTTGGGCATTCTGATATGATAGCCATGCATGTGTACTACAAAATTCAGCTGTCTTTTCACGAAAAAGACTGCCTTAGATGATTGTCAACAGTTGGTTCTTTCACGTCCTGTTTGAAAATTATACGATATCAAAGTCGTATACGATATCATATATTACATATTCAACCCTTACGTTCTTACGACGAATGCGATCACTGTTTCGACGCACCCCTAAAACGACTGAAAGTTTGGCTATTAGAAAGAAATGGCACACAATATTGGGCCCAATATTGTATATGAATGTTTTGATACGCCGCGTAGCATGGTGGTGAGACCACCGAGTTGTCTATTATTTCTACCGTTTTGGGATGTATGTTTACGTCATCCGTAACGCTTCACACATCGGGTGTCCAAGAAACCCACAAGTTTGTTTTGATGCTTAACATATACTGTCATGCCAGTGGTGAAACATCTGAATCGTATTGGGCTTTCCAGCGAGTCGCAAGAACACACTGTAGTCAGCAGACGGAATAGCCTGGTCACCAGTCTTTCTCGGGGCTGCAAGCCAGCTTTCCCCGGCACTGTAAGCTTCCATCCCCGTCTGACTAACTAAGCCTACCCCGATGATTTTTGCCTGTTTGAGCTGAACTAAGGCAAATTTTCCGGGGGGAGGGGGTCCATATTGGCCCTGGTGCCGAAGACCTGACCTATGCATATTTAAGCCCTGGCAACAGTCTGAATTGCAGGCTAGCCGAGGAATGGATGGAAACTTCACAGTCGCATTTAAGCTCAGATTTACAAATCTGTTTAAATGCCCTCTCTATGTACAAAGTAAAACGGAAACATCCGTCCATGAATTGAAGTATGACCTCAAGCTAAAGTAAGATGAAGTTACTTTAACCAAACATTGACCTGTGCTCACTTCCGTTAGGAAATGGGCCGGGTCAATTGGCTGATTTCCATGGCCTACATTAACGTCTGAATTCTACAGGCTTGCACACCTTACTCTCTCAAAATACAAACTGTCGTGATAAACAATACTAGTTGAGTGTAAATAGTTTTTAGGTTCCTCAACAAGGGCTGTATATCATATGTACAAGAAAAGTACGCCCTCCAGTCGCCACGGCTAGTCAAGTGTACATATGTACTCCATTGTATATCTAAGAATATTCATTCTAGAAGTCCTTCCTACCCGCTTCGACTTTCTAATGCGGACGTTGTATGTATTTTATAGACTTGGTAACTGTCAAAAGTCTGCTCTTTCCTCGATCCGATTATTTTGAGTGTGAACACGCAAAGCCTGGTGAGTCGACAATCCGGATGTACAAGATATGTCTCGGGGGACATATCTTACTGTAAACACGCCAAGCTTGAGAAACGCGTCTAAAATTCTGATGTACATGTCTCGTGAGACACATTCTAGTGTAAACACGCCAAGAGAAATGTATCTATTAACCACAGTCCGGATATATATGACATATGTCGGGGAACAGAAGACTGGAACATCTCGTTATCAGCGTACACGACAGCTAGAAAATATTGATAGCCTGCCTCACACATGTACATTTGTTGATGACTGAGTGGTGACAAGATATGTTTTAACTAGAGATGAGTCAAACCTGTCAGTCACAAAATCGTCAGGACGTGGTTCAGCTGGTTTCAGTCATTGCGCCAGAATAAGTAAAAACTAAAATAATGCAAACTTTCAGCAAAAAGATTTCTTGTGTGACAAGTGCACATCTCGGACAGAAAACTGCACTAGGATGAAGCAATTAGAAATCATTAAGCTATTTTTCATTTTCTCTGTAATTTCCCCCTTCCAGGGCTTGCCTGCCAATGAAGAAGAGCTGAGGGGCATGAAAGAACACATCTGTGCCCTGTACGAGCGCCTATTCCTGCTGGAGGTCATGGTGGCCCAGGCACCCGCACCCCAGGCTGACGGTAAGAACGTCAACATCAACCAGGTCAATGTACCAGCACCTAGCCATTGTTTTTGACAACGCCTCAGAAATGGGGACTTTGTTATTTTGGCGACTCATCAGGGGTGGGGACACTTTTCAGATTTGAATACTTGTAAATGGGCTAATCAGTTGAATGCGCGCATGCGACAAGATATTTCGTCTATCATGATAAATGTATATATGGTTAGATGAGTTCAAATTGCTGTAAAAAAATGTATCGAAGACATTGAATGTATATTGTTATCATTTCGTTGTATTCACAAGAGAAAAGTCATAGAAATGTAAGGCCAGGCGTTATCTAATACAACGAAAAAAAATTTCGGATGGCATTGTTAGTCAGACGTCTAAGCTGTGAAATTTCCTTATCAACGGAACCTGTTCCTTTTGTTTTGTCATGTAGCTATTGGACTTCCCGACTACTGCCGGAACGACGTGGCGCAGCATCAGTTCCCGCCTACATCTGGCAAACCCCAAGATGGCGGCTTCAAACCCCCCACCGATGGACAGTACGTGCCTCCGTTCGGCAACACACAGGACGGCAAGCCGGGTTTCGACGGGTCGCAAACGTCTTTGGACACGAACCTCATACCGGACGTGTCGGGGACGGGACCACCGTACGTCGGCGGCCCCGACTACGGACAGCCAGACTACAGTCAGCCTGACGTTGGGGGCACACAGTCCCCCTACGATACAAGTGACTATGGTGTACCGGATTACAGTGGTACCAAACCGCCGTACGTCGGGCCGGATTACGGACAGCCGGATTATGGACAACCTGATTATGGGCAACCAGGCGTCGGTACAGACACACCGGTCATTGATGCCACAGACTACGGACAATCAGAGAACGTCATACCGGGAAGCACAGATCACGGGACACCTGACGAATCTCAGCCACCGTACGGCGGTCCAGACTATGGGCAGCCTGACGGAACAGACTACGGGCAACCAGAGGAGGGGGGTCCCGAAACAGACTATGGGCAACCTGAAACGGACTACGGGCAACCCGAAACAGACTACGGGAAACCCGAAACGGACTATAGTCAACCCGAAACAGATTATGGTCAACCCGAAACGGACTACGGGAAACCCGACACAGACTACGGGCAACCTGAAACAGATTACGGACAACCTGAAACAGACTATGGACAACCGGACACAGACGGCGAGCAACCAGAAACTGATTACGTGCAACCCAATGAAAGCAGCACCGACTATGGTCAACCAGACGGGGAAGGCGATTCCGTGGACATCACAGACGAGAACCCGCCCGACTATGGTCAACCAGATTACGTTCAACCCGGCGGCGTTGACTACGGCGAGGATGGCGGTACGGAGCCGCCGTACACTGATTACGACGGGTGGCGCCCCATCCCCGAGGTTCCACAAGAGCCGGAGTACGAAGAACCGGGGAGCGGATACGACTTCCAGCCCGATGACGGCATCATACAGGTGTTACCGCCTCACGGGGGCAGGCCCGGGGAGATCTCCCCCGACAACCCGGGCAGCGTGCCGTCCCAAGTCATCCCCCCGATCCTGGAGGTCCCCGATAGAGGGGACATCCCTGCCCACCACATCCCGCCGTACATCCTACCTGGTGGTGAAGATGAGGACCAGCTGCAGACTGATGACGACACGAACACTGTGTACGAAGGCGGGCTAGACGTGGAGGAAGGGTATGAAGAGTCATCCGGGGACTTGGAGACCGGCTCCGGAGACGACTACAATAACAACTACAATCCCGGCGGATTCTTCTCAAGTTTTTCAGATTTCTTTAACAAAAGGGCTTAATATAAAGCAGGGTTAGAATCATAGCTCAAAACGGTACGACACATCCCATTGATTGATCTACCAGCAACAGTTTTTATATAACCTTACAATGAATTAGGCCGAGGACCAACTCTACATTGTATTTATTTAAGTATAAATTAGGGCTACACACCTTTAGTGATTCACGAATATTTCTACCGATAGTTCTTTAACAGACTTCTGTATGAATTCATATCTGGACGCGGGCCAGTACATATTACATTCATATCACGTTACTTACCTTTGGAATCCAGGTCTCTTTTCACCACAATATCAATTTTTCTAAAACCACAATCATGTGTTCGACGGTTAAATCAACGTACATCTAATATTAGAAATGCTGATGCATTGATATTGCCCTTTGATATACTTAATTTCTTCAACTGGGCCTTTCGCAAATATTTCAACGTGTCATAATCATCCTAGTCGGCTAGCTTATATTAATCTAATTTTGCATTGCTAAATCCAGATCGATATGACGATAGACTATTCCCTATTTTCTGGACATGAGGTATATGATGACTTCGAGGTTTGTGTGTTCATTGCCCACACAAAATCCACATAGCAGTGAAAAAAACCCTCCATGTTCGCAAGACTTGGTTAGGTCGACATAGTGACATTACGTATCTTCATAAGTTTGTTGTATTCATATAATGCATAAGAGATAACAAATGTAAAATCACATAAGTTTGCAACAGCAAGACAAAATTCCACCACACGGCATCATTTTACAAAAGTGTCAAAACACAGGTACCTAAGTGACGTCACTTAGTACGGCATTTTCTGGATTTCTCTGCTTTTTTGGCAATGCCCGTTGGGCAGAGCCTGTTCTATTTCCATCACCATTGTAACCATTTTCCCGAGATGTTTGTACGTCAGTATTTGTGGCTAAGAGGTTTTATCTTACCACAGCAGACTAGACTAGGATTTGTATGTGCCACCATTCAGTGCTGTGTCACCATATAGAATACGATTATTGGTTGTTCTCGAAGATGCAATTTTGAAGTAACAGAAAGAGGGCTCCTTCCTAATTCTAGAGCCAGGCTATGTAAAAAATTATACGTAAGTGTATATATGCAGCATTGTATAAGATATGGTTTAGTTGCTACTAGTGGCCGGCCAAGCTAAGACTGTGTTTGTCTTTATGATACTTTAAGACTTCGCTGTGTGAAGAATAAGATGAATTTTGATGGAGGTATGAAGCATTTTATTCTCGAGAGCAAAATCTCTTCTTTAGAAATTGTTGTTGTGTTCGTTGTTAACGTTGTTATCTGTCTTAGAAAATAAAGATCACACTTTATGATCTACAATAATTTCGCTGGAAGATTATTTCTAATTAAGGGTGCTTGTTGTTTAGACTAAAATTGTATGAGCTATTTTTGAATTTGGATATTTCAAAGGATGTGCAGAATCAGCAACACACAAAAGAAAGAGAATACATATCTTTGTATTAAAGAATATCAAAAGTACTTTGGGTAAAACAATTTCAACCTTAATTACCATACAGAAATTGAAGGAAAGGGTATCACAAGTCTGGATACACGCACAAGATAAAGTTGGCCATTACTGGCTGATAGATTCTATGCTAGTGCATTTACGTCCTCTATCAGATTGCAGCTGGACTGCAACTTCAGTCCTTTAACGGTCATTTTCTAAGATACGGTGATGAAGCTCCAACATCTGACACTCAATGCTTAATGGCAATGCAACAATGCATTTTCACTACCAGTAAGGAACAATTGCTGGATAAAAGTATTTTGCAACAAAACAGCAGAATCAGCAATTGAAAAGCAAAATACCACCCCTATATAGCATAGAAATAAAATAACTGCAATAACGTACTGCACCACTGCAAAAGACAATGTTTTGCACTGCAAGGACAATCAAATGACAAACACACATACTAAGAGCTAGAGTATTAATACCTTTGCGTGTTACAAGCATTGACAAGATTCTGGTTCATAACACTAAAAACAATCTGCAATACACATAATGGTGGTTCATAGTACAATCTCATGCAAAACCATATGCATGCAACAACGTCAACACAGAGGAATAAATCTCAAAGTTATTCTGTGGTACTAGCTTCTAGCACACAAGTAAGTATATAGTTTGGAGATACATACATACATACATACATACATAGCAGCACAAAAATCTTCACACCTTACAAACTGCACAACCTCTGGCCATGTATTTTTGTTCTTAGACCATACCAATTTACTTCTTTGGTCCAAAGTGAAAATTTTGTAAGTGGATATTATGAAAGCAGAGGGAAGGGAGGATAACATCAATCTAATGAAAATTGCTTCCTTAAACAGAGTGCACAAAAGTATTAACCTGATCCTCAGTTTTCATATTGTTTCTCCAGTTAGCATATTTTTTTCAAATCTGACATCCAAAAAATTAAATTGGTGTGGCCTTAGGAAATGTTTCAACTGCCTTTGCTAATAGTGCTATACTGTTACAAACAGTGACAACAATATCACAAAGCCCTTATCACCTCAATTTGATTCTATTCAATTTGATCTTTTGTACAGTTGTTCATGACAAGATAAACTACATGTAAAATTTGGCCAGAAAGTACAGGACAAGATAATTTGACAAAATGTTCTTCTTGATCCTCCAAGAAAATAGATAATTTTGTTAGTGTCGTGTACTTCAATAAAGGTTATATCAAAATTGTAAAAGACACTCTCATATTGTGAAAGACTATCAAGAATATTGCAGCCATTAACTGGTACTGCATACTGCATTTGTTTCACATACGTTTACAAACTGGTGACAAAACTTGATCAAGTGAAGGTTGTCCTTTGCTTTATCCTCCTGCTCTACAAAGGCTGCATTTTCTTCTAGTTGAATTTCTTCGCCAACCAGATGTACCTCTTTTGCTGCCTCGTACACTTTGTCTTTAAGCTCTGCGTATCTGCACTGATAACACAGAAGGAACGTCGCTGTGTCTGTCTGCGAAAGCAGCTTCTTCACCGTTTCGAACAACGGCCGGATGTACTGCTTCCAGAGGATCACGTCCGCGCCTAAGATCACGTCGAACTTCCCGTGGTCGTGGAGAAACTTGTTGAGGTTTTCTCCCCAGTGGAGGTGGGCACAGCGCGGCGGCATCGTTGTTTGGATGGGGAAGTTTTCTTCGACGTTTGCTTCCATCATGTCCAATGTAGTCATGTTGTTGTCTGTTAGGACCACTTTTTTTGGACAGGGTGATAGCTTAGCAGCAACTAAACCTAGTAGGCCCGTACCTGTTGGAGCAGATGTGGAGTGACACTGTAAATCAACTTCCAAGGAAACCTAATACAGAGCAATAAGCCAATAAGCCACCTCACAGTTACATTTATTGGCTTGTGCCCCCTGAATTATGTAGAGTTTGTTGCAATGGGTTGTTAAAAACAACAAGCGATTTCACATCAACAAGACAGCCTGAAAAGTTCTAAGTGTGCATATGCAGTTGTGATGTAATGTGCTTTAAGGTCAATGCTTAAGGCCCCTAACTTGTAAACAATTCTTTGTCTAGCCACATGCAAGTTTGTTTTCTTTTGAGGGGCCTTACTAGTACTCACTGACCTTACCCCAAATCCCCTATGGTGCTTAAACTGTGAGGGGGGATGTGACCTCAGGTGGCTTCTGAGTCCAAAACTTGAGGCACACAGTCGACAGTCATCCACACTGATTTGAATTTGAATATTATACTACATGCACAATTTGAGTGTTCATAACAACCACAGTGATGTATACTAGTAGGTGGATTAATCTATACAGTCAATAGCTTTAAGTTAATGCTAAAGGCACTTAGATGACTTTAACAAAATAAATGACCTGCTCCAAGCTCCAGTACTGTCCTAGCCTGCACCAGCTCTGGATGGTCCACAATGTGCTGTGACAGAACCCGGGCGGCGGGCCATACCATCTGACCTGTGATCAGGGAGAGATTAAGGACAATACAATAAGTAATATACATAAAAACTTTGCAGTCATATTATACAGAAGTGAATTAGTATCATGTTAAAAACCATATCACAAGGCATAGTCAGACAATCAAAAGTTGTTAGGATTCAATGATCAGGCAAAGAGGACCTATCATAAATAGATCTCCAAGCAGATGTGGATCATACTTTTTCACCGAACATGATGGACAGTTGGAAAACGTTACGATAGAGCTCCTCAACACGTCTGTTATTAGCCGTGGCGACTGTTGCAGGGCTTACTTTTACTTGCTGTCTTGTATCATTTTGTATTAGTATGGTTAGATATAATTTTATAGATTTATATACCTTACCACCATCGTTATCTCTCTCTATATATTTACTGCTACTAAAACAAGAGGTCCCAAATCACCTTCACACGTCACACAATCTATCTAGACAAAACATCAACCTGTCAGACATGAGGCTGTTTTGCCCTCCCCTCCGTCCTGTACCGCCAGCAGCCGCACTTTCACCCCCCTCCCCACACGGTACTCCTCCCACCGGTAACTCGGGTCGAGAAACATCGGAGGCCAGAAGTGTCTCTCCATCCCCTCTCCCCTCCATTCCTCCTCGGTGTCCATCTCTTAATCAGTTTTAAAACCTTCAAAGTTACGTTAAAAATGTAGAAATGTAGACCCGCCCCCTTCGAAACCCACCCCTCCTCTTTCGTAACCTTTGACCTAATTATTTTCACCTTTGACCTGAACGTAGTGCATGATGGGAATAAAAGTCAGCCCATTTTTGTACTTCCGGTTTGAGTCGAAATCGCGAATGTTGTTGGAACATTTTGCCTTGTTTTGTCCCGTTTTCTCCCGACAGCGATGCCGATCTCTTCCGAACAGATCCGGGAACAGTTCCCTCTCCACTGGCTCGTCTGGCATAACAAGTTTCACGAACTGCTCGAAGTGCTGCGGGAAAATCAGGTAGGTTTCGTTTTTTTCGGGGGGTTCGAAAATTTTATTTTTGAGAGATCGATGGGGGGGGGGGCGTTACCGGTTCACTGCTTGTAGATTGCAAAGCTTTATTTTTAACAGTTTATTGTTATCTTTTGCCATTTAGGGTTTAACTTCACGTGGCGAAATATTATCAATATTATAGATAGGACATTTGACTCGATTTGCGCCACCAAACTATGAAATATGATCTGTATCGTATTTTTACGACAACAACAGAGAATGATAATTTTTTGTGCTAGCCAATTTTATGACGCAATTTAAAGTAGACAGCAATTTTGGCTGTGCCAACGACCAAATTAGAATATTGAGTGGCTAAGATTCAGTCTAACGTCTACAACGTTTTCTCTCCTCAAAATTACATTATTGAAGCACAAAATGTTGCAACGGGGAACCAATGTAACCTGAACAAAAGTGAAAGTAAAGAACTTATAAAATTTTATAACAATGATGATAATATCATTAAATCTCAGTATTTGGGACCTGCAGGATAACCAGTGCCTATGAATTATGTAGCACGAAACAGTGACATTGATTTGACTAAAGAAAACAACTTTAGAATTTGCAGTTTACAATCTAGTGTGGTCAGTGCAGTCAAGGTATGATGTTAACATATGGCAGCTTGTTTTAAGGAAGTGAAAAAGTTTGTCATTCCCTTGGACCATTCAGAAACAATGTAACATTTCTGATGTTTGAATAGTTACAAGAAATCCCAACACCATGTCAGTATTTTCAAAATAGCACAAAAAAAGTCAGTATTTAGTTTTCACCCAGTTCGTGAGAAAATGTTCATGTTTCTCTGACCTTGACCCTAGCATGACCTTGAGCGGATGGACCCACGAGGACGTACGGCGCTGCACTTGGCCGTGACCCTGGGTCACCTGGAGAGTACGCGAGCCTTGCTAAGCCATGGTGCTCTGATCAGTACAGAGAACGCATGTGGATGGACAGGTGGGTTTGAGTGCCATGCAATATGCCATTTGTATCCTGCACAGTTGGATACAAACTATGTATTACAGCACGTTCATTAGGCGAGTACAAAACTAGTTGTCAACAATCGCTCATGTCTGAGCAATAGATCCATGTCAGATCAGCCTCAGTTGTTACTGTTCAGGGGGTGCAAAAACTAGTACAATCAAGGAGGTTTAATGTACTTCTATTTTTACTCAAGCACACCCAGAGGTTTTCTCCCAAACAAGCAACAATCCCAAGTACATGTACCATAATTATAAAGAACCTGGTAAATCTGTACAAAAAATTGAATAAATTGTATGGTTTTTGGTGGCAAATGTGCTAGATTAGCCAAAGGACTCAGCGGGCATCCCTCCACCGCCAGGGAAGGTCGTATAAATTGCCTTTCCGGCACAACGTCGGGGCATTGTGAGCATCGAACCTGGGACCTATTGTTCCGAGTCCAACGCTCTAACCGTTTATGCCACACCGTTGCCACAAATCTGTACAACCTATGTCCCTGTTGTAGTGTTGCAGGAGGCTGTGAGTACAGGGAACCCTGAGATGGTGCAGCTGACCCTGAAGCACAGGGACTTCCAGAGAGCCTCTCTCAGGATAGACGGGGTGCCTGAACTCTTGGCTAAACTACGATCTGTGAGTACAAATTCAAGTTTTCACAAATTTATATACAACTTGTGAAATCTTCATTCAATCAAATACTTACTTACTACCTCTTAATATATGAAAATGTATGATAATCTGAATTTGAGCCCTCACTTTGCTTATCATAAGTTACAAGCATTGTCTCTTTAAACTTTGTTCTTATATGGGACCTACATTGTAATTATAAGTACAACAACAAATATGAACTGCAAATCTTCAAAACCTACTGGCAACATAGGTTTTACTATGCTGTGTCTGCGCTAACTTCTGATTCATAATATCATGCCAAATTACACAACAGATGTTCTGATATGTGTTTTTTTGTCCCTTAGACTCCTGACTTCTATGTTGAAATGAAATGGGAGTTCACAAGTTGGGGTAAGCTGAACTACTTGACCTAAAATCAGGATTAGAACCATGACATTTTTGTTCTCACTTTTATTTACTATACAGACCTGTACATGTATATGTAAAGATTTTCTTGATTGATTGTACACTAACTTGTCCTGTTTATGTTTACTTTTCCATTATCCACCCTGTATTTACATGTATATGTATGTTGTATTGTGTTTTTACTCGATGTTATTGTTTTACATTTATATTCATCTTTCTTAGGAGAGGGCTTCCCTTAGGAACAGTGCTTTTTGCTTGATCCTCCCTAAATATATGTGAATAAGATGAAATCAATAAAAATCAGGATTATATCTTCCATTACTTTGAATTGGACCCTGTAGCCAAACGTTTGTCTGACCATTCTTTGTTTTCTCCAGTTCCCCTTGTGTCCCGTATGTGTCCGAGTGACACCTATAAGCTGTGGAAAAAAGGCAGCTATGTCCGTGTGGACACCACTCTGCTGGGCTTCGACCAGATGTCCTGGCAGCGAGGCAGCAGGAGCTACATCTTCAAGGGAGAAGGTAAGCTGAGATCACACTAATTTGATTCCTTAGTTCTCCGATTCACTTGCATTTAAAAAAGAATTCAAAGTAAATCTGATGTACCATTCGGGATATGAATCTACATCAAAATACTCACATTTTTTATCATCAACATTTTGCCCATTCATCAGTGCATGAAAAGTTGAAAATTCATTCTATGACTTTGACTTTGAAAAACCCATCACCGACCAGTAATTTGCGAAAATTTTTCTGAGACTTGACAAGCAATTTGCAGTTTTATAGCAAGCTAAAAGAACACAGGCGTGATTACAATAAGACAAGTATTGCAGAAAAAAAAGCCCTGTAAGCAATATTAGTCATTTTACAAGTTACTAGTATTTTATCTGTAAGGCCCTTCTGTTGATTACAGTTGATTCTGCCACCCTGATGGAGGTTGACCATGACCGCCATCTCGTTTTCGTGGAAAACCTACAAATGAACGGTCCCCAGCTCAGTCCGGACGCCATGACACCTACAGACGACATCGTCTGCTCCCGCATGGGTCAGCCCATAGTAACCGTTCACATGGAGACCAAGAACATCGCGTTTGAGAGAACCAAGTCTGGAATATGGGGATGGAGGAGCGATAAGAGTGAAACTGTCAATGGTTATGATGCAAAGGTAAGAGCTGAGGTTTTTTGTTTTTTTCAAAGCTGGTCCCTGGTGCTGTCCCTGGTACTGTCCCTGGTGCTGTCCCTGGTGCTGTCCCTGGTGCTGAATGATCTTCATATTGATTGCTGTTGCTGTCCCCAGTGCTAAATGACCTTCACATAAACATTGCTGTCCTTGGTGCTGAATTACCTTAATACTGACATTACTGTAGCTTTCCCTGATGCAAAATGTCCATCGCACAGATATAGCTGTGCCTGGTTTTGAATGACCTTCATATTTTGAATGAATAAATGACCTTCATATAATGACCTTAACACTAGCATTACTGTTGCTGTCCCCGGGGCTGTGTGAACTTCATGCTTACATTGCTGTACTAGCATTATTGTTGCTGTCCCCAGGGCTGTATGAACTTCACACTGACATTGCTGTACTAGCATTACTGTTGCTGTCCCCGGGCCTGTATGAACTTCATACTGACATTGCTATACTAGCATTACTGTTGCTGTCCCCGGGGCTGTATGAACTTCATACTGACATTACTGTTCTTGTCACTGATGTCGAATATCATTTCTTTTAACATTGCTGTCCTTGGTGCTGAATGACCTTCATACTGACATTACTCGAGCTGCATCTGGTGCTAAATGACTTTTATACTAGCATTACTGTTACTGTCCCTTGTGCTGATGACTTACAAACAGATGTTGCTGTCCCTGAATGACCTTCACACTAACATTCTTGTTGCTGTCCCTGGTGCAGACTGACCTTCAGACTGATACGCCAAAAATAGTTACTCAACCAACTGGATAAAAAACTGATATTATTGTGGCTATCACAAGTGTGCTGAATGTCGTTCATGTCAACTTTGCTCTCTCTTGTGCTGAATGAGTTTCATAATGATGGTGCTGTTGTCTTCTGTAGGTATTTGGAGCACACAATGTTGAGGTGGTGACCAGAACCAGAACTGAGCACCTAACCGAAGAAGAAAAGGAAAGAACTAAAGGTAAAGAGAAGACATACAATCTTTATGAGATCCTCTTTTTGGAGAATGTTTCGATAATGTAATCTGTTGTAATTTCATGTTTCTTTGTCGAAGTATAGCCTATTTCTATAAATTTGTTGATTATGGAAATATCAGAAGTTGTAGGAGTCATTTCTCATGTTTCAGAAAACATTTTGATACAGGTACGTCCAATGTGACATTTGGGTTGTGAAACAATTGCAGAAGTGTCCTTCAGTGTTCTTCATCATGTTTGAATGTTGTTCCTACCTTTTTCGTTACCAACAGAAGCAAACAAGACACCTTTCCAGTCCTTCCTTGGCATCGTGGAGGAACATGAAGAGAATTTGAAGGGTGCTGAGGGGGTGAGTCATTGTTTTATGGTTTTCCAGCCCCCTGGCACCTTTCCTTGGTACTGCAGCAGGACATCTAGTTTTGATATCTCATGTTCTAGACATGGTAGATAGCTCTTGGACTCATGAAGAAGTGGGGTAGGTTTAAGTCCCCTAGCTAGTTTTGAAATGTCTTTGTTAAGAAAGATAGTTTTAATAATAAAACTTTTATTATGAAGACTGTAATTCTGAAGATGAACAATATTTAGGTTCGTAGGTTGTATTTGAACATAACTACAGCCTTACAGCCTACCAAAGTACATTTTTTGCAAGTATTTTTTTCTCATCTTCCCATGTGCACCTTTACTAAATAATGTAATTGGAGCGCTTACTTTCTTATGTAATGTATTCCTCTGTTGGGACATTGTTATTCTCATGATTTTATGTTGGCAGATGTCTTTGAGATCTGGGTCCTATTGCAGCTTCTTTTGGAACTTCATGGTTATTTTTGCCTGAGGCTTTGTCAAAAGATAACTTGAAGGGATAGATTTTAATGATTTTTGGCATGTTTACATGATATATTTTGCCCCTTCCCTCAGAATGAAACTCTGGTTTTCTCCAACCCAACCAACCCGACTAACATCATGGCAGAGGAGTACTTTGACCAGGAGTTTGACCTTGGTGAGAGAGACATTGGCAGGCCCATTGAACAAACCACAAAAACACAAAAGTTCAAGGTGAGTTGGGTCAATGTGACTCAAAGCCTTTCTGCCCAGTCCCTTTTTCACAGAGTTTGTGGGCATAGACCTCTAACTCTGGGCAAACATTTAAACAAATGAACTACACATGTACCTATGAGAGGCTAGTATGGAAGTGACTTTGGCAACTTGCACAAGACAGTTTTGATTGGAACCACCACATAACAACCCATGGCAACTATCAGCTCCAACTCTGAAAGACTCAAATATCAGTCAATATTATTAGCCATGTTACTTATTAGGAGGGTTTCCACCATCAAGTGTCCAAAGGACCAATCGTTTAGAGAGCTGTTAGGGCACAATTCAATCAGGCTATAGCTGAAACGTACAAGTTGTAACATAATGCCTGAAATTCACATACCTGTAGTTTCAAATTGTCAGCCTGCTATAAGATGTATTTTTGTCTGCCTCTCGTAATGTCTCCTGTGTGTTCTGTCCCCCACAGGCTACCCTGTGGCTGTGTGACCAGTTCCCCCTGACTCTGCAGGACCAGCTCCTGCCCATCATCGACCTCATGGCCCGCAGTAATGCACACTTCGCTCGCCTCAAGGACTTCATCACTCTACAGCTGCCGTCGGGCTTCCCAGTCAAAATAGGTCAGAGGCCATAGGTTATAGGTCAGAGTTTATGGTGAAACTGGTTGGGATATTTGACATATTTGGCGTTTAGAATTCTTTTGTTGATTTCTTTGGCTATTTTTGCCCTCAAAATGTGCAGGTTGTGCTCCTGATATTAAAACCAAATAACCTAAAATTTAGTATTAGGTTGCAGTAGCTTAAAAATGTGCAACTAGCTATAGGATCTTAAATTCAGTCTATGATTGCAACTTTAAACTTTTGTACATTTTGGTAGGTATTCCAACTACAAAATGTACATTTTGAACTATGCCACTGTAAGAAAAGCCAAATGGCCTCAAAATTTGGTGTCCCTAGGTTAAAATAGGTTTGACGTCCCTTGATTGGTTAAGATTGGACCCAACAGACACAAACCAGTTCCTCCTTCTATTCCTACGTATACAGTGTGTATCGCTAATTCTAGGACACGGATCTGCGCTCATAGAATGCTCATCTATTGTTTGTTTTCCTCCCCAGAGATTCCGCTGTTTCACGTGCTGAATGCTCACTGTTTTCCTCCCCAGAGATTCCGCTGTTTCACGTGCTGAATGCTCACTGTTTTCCTCCCCAGAGATTCCGCTGTTTCACGTGCTGAATGCTCACTGTTTTCCTCTCCAGAGATTCCGCTGTTTCACGTGCTGAATGCACGCATCACGTTCGGGAACCTGAACGGGACGGATGAGGAAGTGGACGGAGTGGCGGCTATCAAAGTGGAGTCCCCTACTGAGGAGGAAGCCGAATCACCCACTGAGGAGGAGACACTGCTGGCTGCCACTCCAGGTGGGCAGACACATTCCTATGTCCAAATTTGGTCAAAGGGAAATACCAATGTCCAAATATGGTCAAATAAATGTTCCTATGTCCAAATTTGGTCAAAGAGACATTCTGATGACCAAATTTGGTTAAAAAATGTTCCTATATCCAAATTTGGTGAAAGAGACATTCCTGTGTCAAACTATTTTCCATATTATGTTGCTATATCCAAATTTGATCAAAGATATATTCATTTGTCCAACTTTGGTTATAGAGACATCCCATGTCAAGATTTGGTCAAAAAAATGTTCCTATGCCCAGATTTGGTCATATAGAAGGTCCTCTGTCCAAATTCGGCCAAAGAGACACTCCTTTGTCCAAAAATGGTCTACTAAATGTTCCTATGTCTAAATTTGGCCTAAGAGACATTTTTGTGTTCAAATTGGGTCAAAGAGACATCCCCTATGTCCAAATTTGGTCAAAGCTAAGTAATTTGCTACTATATCCTCAGGAGCTACCAAGATGGTCTGTGACATTGACCCCATGACCTTCGAGGCTCCTCTTGGCTACAACCAAGTTCAGGCCTCGGGTCGGAGGGAACGCAGGCGTCACCATGACGAGGACGACGCCCTGCTCCAGTTTGCCATCCAGCAGAGCCTTTTGGAGGCTAACGGAGCTGTGGTTGGGGATCAGGTAACGCTATGAATTCTTATTTTTGGCGACACCTCAGGAGGGAGACCTTTTATTGTGTATTTACAATCTCATAAGAGCAGGATGAAATTTGGAACATTTTTGCTTTGCTGTATTTTGTAAAACCAATGCCAATCAGGGCCATAATGTTTGTAGATGTAGACCTCTAACTCGGTGGGAACATTTTAAAGAAGTGAACCACTAACGAGAGAGGTCAGTTCGGGAGTCATGTTGGAAACTTTGGCAAAACAGAAAAAAGTGAAGTTTCAGTTGGCATCATGACGTACAACCCTTGGCAACTCTGAAGGGCCAATCAGTCATTGGGCCACTCATGGCGTGATTTAGTAAGTCTGATTGTTGTACTGTCCACAGATGACCATGCTGGAAGCTCTTGGAGCTACAACTCCAGAAGAGTATGAGAATGAACAACTTCAGAGGTACGTATATACAAAATGTTATAAGAACAGTTTTTCTTTTGAAAGTTATTCTGATTCATCAATTGTCTATGATTTGATTATTCATATTGTCATACTGTTTTGACAGTATAAAAGTACACGTATATGTATTACCCTGAATAATTGTACCCATAAACAGTAGGTCTGTTTTGTTGGACATTAAAAGCAAAATTTGGCAAGAGAAGATGAAAACAGGGGTAGGAAAACTTGACATATTGATACTGTATCTTCACTGTCTGCCTGAAACTAATTATACCAAGGTACAGACTTTTCCCTCAAATGTTCTTTTCATATTAATCTGCCTGATTTTTCTAAAGCCAAGAGCCAATAGATCAAGTAATTGGTGTTGCCTAAGTTTCCTTTTTATGTAAGAATTGGATAACATGTCCACTGCTTCTTTCTCCAGGGCTATCCAAGAAAGTTTGATGTTGGCTCAGGGTGAGTCCATTCCAGAAGCTGCAGCGGGGGAGTCCACCCCCACCCCCGCCCCTGTGGTCCAACCCGTTGCCGAGGCCCCGCCCGACGACATGGATGCACAACTCAGACTGGCACTGGAGATGTCAGCCAAGGAGCAGGTGGGGTCAATGACCTTTAGTTTTAGATTCAGTTTTTTCAGGTTTAGTAGTCCTCATCAACTGAGGGGAAGCATGGTGCTTTTTTCAAGTAGCTAGTACTAGTAGTGCATTGCATCTTTGCTACAGCTTGGGTTCTAAGGCTGGTACGCTAGATCACCCCTACTCTTCTTTTGAAGTGGGTTGGGTTCATTTACATAAGGTTTCACACTCCTTTTATCTTTACCTAGCCCCATCCTCATGCCTGAGGGTTGGGACTATGGCGGCATCCGGTATCAACCTCTTCCATTGCCTCCAGTCTATGGCTCTGTGAGAACACTGCCAGTGGTATGCCCATCCCTGGAGTATCAAATATGTGTATCTGTTGTTTCCTCTATAGGCAGAGGCAGACAGACGAAGAAAGGAAGAAGAGGAAGAGCTAGAAAGGATTCTCCAGTTGTCCCTTACTGACAAATGATGGTACAACCCTGCCCATCCAGGCCTGCAGGCGACCGTGAACACCCCCGCTTATCAAATGTACTTGTCTGAGGTCAGATGACCCTTGACCCTTTAGTGCTCTTTTGCTATACACTACCATGATGCAGTAACTAAAACTTTAGATATGTTGCTTGTTATAAAGGCAGTATGTACTGACTAGATTTGTTGATATTTTTTTTAGACAAGAAAACCTTCTCATTTTTCTAGTAGTAAATCAAGAAAGGGGAATGTATTTGTGTTATGAACCCACTAAGACACATGTAAGACCATTATTTAGTTTTCTTTGGTACTCTGTTATTTGTGATAAGCAGCCCATGGTGAGTGAAACAGGAAATGAATACCAGATGTGGGTCACTGAGACTCAAATTACAACAACAACCAGACAAAGGAGCAAGTCTGGGCATGATTTCTGGCCACGTGGCATGGCAAAACTGAACTTTACAAAGCAATGTCACATCAGACGAGTAAAAGTTAAACACAGATTAAACTCAGGGGTAAATTTCACTGTAAAGAGTCAAATGTCCCTGCGCCAGCATATGATTATAAAGGGAACAGTCTGTAGATGGTGCATACAACAGTAGAGTCTGGTGATGAGTATATTGTTCTGGGAGTCTTCAGCTTGCACACGATCCCTGAAACTAACGATGGAAGATTCCAGAATGTTCCTTGGCCTCTCAATCCCACCCGACGACTGGAAGCTTGCTCGGCCGCCCGTTGCTGGCAGAGGACCCTGAAGACTGGACACGTCCCTGCATTCTCTCGCTCCCGATTCCACCCGACGAGTTCGGCAGCTTACTTGACTAACCGTTCTGTCAGCAGACTCTGGAGATGGAAAGCAAAAAATTCACCTCTCTGATCCACCCGACGACTAGAAGCTTGCGTGACCGCCCGTTGCTGACAGTGGACGTTGGAGACTGGATACAGTGCCGCATTCGCTAGCCTGGTTCCACCCGACGAGATCGACAAGCCAACTTGACCACCCGTGCTGTCAGTGGAGTTTGGAGACTGGATACAATTCATACCCTCCTCCACGTTGTACGAGATGTTGGCAACCCATATAGTATACTGTGAATCCTGTCCGTGACGCCATATGTTATGGACCGATGTTGAGGTCATTGGACACAGATACAGGGAGCCAAGACAGAGGTTGTGGAGCTACCGGTTTATTCCCTGACCCCCAGGATTCCAACACATAGAATCCCAGCATGAGTCTTTCCCAGAACGAGGCTGCCTTGGACCATTCCACTCTCATGATGGGGGGTTACAATTACTAAATAATGGTCTTACATGTGTCTTAGTGGGTTCATAACAATTTGTATGACCTTTTTTTAGCCAGCAAGGTCATCTATTGAATCTGGAGACAAGGTGTGGACTATTCCATTGCTATCTTGGGGTGATTAGTTGGTCGGGAGACCCCTCCCCCTCCTATAAAGGAAAAAAAAATGGCCTTCATTTGCATAACTGGTGTGATTAAGTGGTTAGAAGAAAACCACATACTTAAAGATTTGTATTATGTAGTTAACACATTGTTTTTCTTATATTCTGTTATTTGTATCCTATATAATTCAGATATTCTATTCTAAAATGCAGTATATATTAAGGCTTTGTTGTATGTTACTTTGCAAAAACAGCTGAGAATGTTCATTACGGATGAACTAGATATAGTTCTGGATTGGCACCAAAGTGATGACATTGAAATGAAAATAACACTTGAACGATTATGAAAAGTTCATACTTTTAACCACCAAATCAGCAAGAAACAACAACTTCAACGAAAAAAAAAGAAAAATGACTCCGCCCCTCAGGTGTCGCCAAAAAAATGAATTGATGCTTTTGCTCAGACATTTAAACAGATGCAACCATACTAACTCATGATCTGCCCCTTAACAGATGCCTACTACTATTAAGACTAGTTCTTTCATAAAATATAAAAAGTTACATTCAAGCTGTCCAAATGTTGCCTATTCAGACATTTGTGAAAAATAAGCTTGAGTTCCTCCCTTAGAGAGTAGTTTGGAAAACACAAGTCTTTATTTGTTTTGGGCAAAATGTCTCCCTTCAAGGTCCTTAAGTACATTTGATGGTTCACTTGTAATACCTAATCTAGCTAGTCTCCTTTGTTAAGTTTGTATTGTAAGAATGCGTCTGTTTACTTTATTGTTTTTTTGTTTACATTTGTTTGTTTACTACATGTCATTGATTCACCATATCTACGTAAATGCCACCTGGTGCTAATGACTGAGAGTTGATAGTCGTAGAGCTAGTATATTTATCTAACAGTACACGGTACATTGTATATTCAGAACTATTGGTTACATTTGCATGTGAACTGTTACAATTTCAATTTACCACTGTTTATATAGTATTATTACATACAAAAAGGCAACTTTTCTTTCCCATTCAGTGAAATTCCTTGGAAGATCTTACACGTAAGAAAAAAAGAAAGATACGAGAAGTGCTATGGTTAAAATTTTAGAATTGTGAGCTCCATGTGATAGGAAGGTAGACTTCAGAACGATGTAGCCATTGTAGCAGTGTAGCCCTTTACTTTATGGTATGTACTGTTCAAATACCGTTCAAGTACTGTTATGATGCGAAGGAAAAAGCATGAAACAATAGTATACCTCCTCATGTAATGCCTAGTAAGTTGTACATATTTAAAGGGATGTCCAAGGTTGTAATGTGGGAGGGGGGCACAGAATAGTAGTTCAGTTGCAATGCTATGTAATAATTCATATTTCTAGCAATTTAGCATGTATCCTATAGCTGTATCAGTATGTCTGTAACAACAGATTGTTATGCAGCTTTTTACAAAAATAACATCATATGCTGATCTATGATTTGCCTAGTTTCCAAAGGGAATGATAGGAATAAGAGTATAAGATTTGTATCATCTTCAGTGAAACATTTTGTGTAATGTTTGGATGTCTGTTGGCAACTGACATTATGGGAATCTTTAGCTGTGAATTCTACTGTCATATGACTCATGTACGCATGTTGTAGCTTTCTTCCACTATAATACAATGTTTAAAAATGTTTTTGTTCATCATGAAGAAAAGACTTTGGAAAAAAGTCGCAATGAAATGATGTAGAACACTTTTAGTTTTTTTTCAATGCAGATTGTATATTTTGTATATTTTCTTCCAAAATCATATATACATGTACTCCAATGCTTTGATATTACCAATATGGTTACATTTTGTTGCTATTTCTGTCACTGTCATTAATGTTGATTATGGAATGAGTTGTGGAAAGAAAGTTGAAAAAGAATAACATATACACTTAGTAGTGTTTCCACCTATTTAAAAGTGCAATAACATATCTCATAAAAAGTTGTAATTATGTATATCTATGTATTTATGTGTCTTAGTTGATGGTTATGTCTTTGTTCTCACAATGTTTAAGGGCTGAAGAAGTAAACCGCCTGAAAACTATGCTATTTACCATGCCACTGCGTACTGAAAAGTAAGCTGAAAGTTACCTACATGTATACTAGGGAGTATTAGTAGGAGTAGTACATTTTACTGACAGGTACATCTATTATATAAGCAACCACTGTGCAAACGTAGCTGTAAATAAATGAAAGAATACTCTCTTTTTGTGTGATGCTGTTTTTTATTGGAGACAGTCTGTAGTAGTATAAACATTTCCTGGGGGTGGAAAGATTAGCTAAGCCTGAGTGTCATCCTAATAGTTCCAGGCTTTCCCTTTGCCAACCAAGGCAGCAAAAGTTGGCGAAGGAAAAGCCTGGAACTAACTAGGATAGCACTCAGGCTAAGATGAGTTTGACTTGCCTTTTATGGTTTTCCATTCAACATCAAACCCTTCATATGTTCATGAGCTTTTATATAAGCATTGACAGTTATGATGGTATACTATTACAGCTGACTCGGCTGGGGTGAGCCGGCAGAAGGCGTCAGGATGTAAATGAACTATATTTTGTTCGTTTATTGTTAATTTTTTATTCTAACCTCAACAAATTCAGCATTTTGATTTGTCGTGCCTCTTTAGGGTACCCTAGTATAGTTTTATTCGCGTCTGTGTCGACACTTTGAGGTCCTTAACTATAGAAATCACAATTGGCGAAAAACTGTGTTCTGCTGCCTTGACCGGTTTAGTTGTAGTACATTGACCAATCAGCATACAACAGTGTCTGATGTGCGGCAATATCTATAGTATTATCCGTATTATAAACCAAGAGAACCGATCAGCATTCACATGGCTCTGAGACCGCACAACACAGTAAATATCCGCCACTGAGTGGTAAAAGAAATAGTACGACCGAAATTTTTGAACTGTAGGTGAAAACTTTAACGTGAAAGCCAGCGAGGCATAAGATTGACTGTACCGTAGTATGATAAGTCAGCTTTTAGATCGTACGAATAAGATTATGAAGTTTGGCCAGTCAGCGTACAAATATGCGGACCTAATTAGTTACAGCTGTCTGCTGGGGTAAGCCGGTAGAGGGCGTCAGGATGTTAACAACTATAACTTTTGTTGTTGTTTACCATCATTGTTTCGATTTTAACCTCAACTTCAGCATATTGATTTGTCGTTCTTCTCGAGGGCACCCCACTTTAGTTTTGTCCGCGTCTGTGTCGTCACTTTGTAGTCCTTAACTATAGAAATCGCCACAGGCGAAAAACTGTGTTCTGCTGCCTTGACAGGTCTAGTTGCTGTTCTACTTCATGCCGCTATGTAAAAGTGGCGTCAGTGAACCGCAGCGAGTTGCTTGATCGAAATGGCTTCAACTCTTTCGCTGATTAGCTTTGTAAACGGCAATTAAGTACCCTAACAGGCTAGATGAGGAGTTTGAAAGTGGGCTTTTATGTATATGAACGTTAAGATGTATTCACTATTGAAATAAATGCTAGTGTGCAACATCAGCATTTCAGCGAATAAGTCGGCCAAACTATTATCATAAACTATTGCTATAGCACTAAAACACCAACGCATAACATACAAAATACACTTTCCTTATCAAACAACAACATACATTGATTCCTAACCCTATCTAGGCTGCCCCCCTCATAAATTCCAAAAGGTTGTATGATCAAATTTGCAGGGGGTGATATCAAAGCATGTAAATATTAATCACTATCCATAATAAGCCTTGATTATTTGGCGAAGATACTGTGTTCGTGGAACTCTAGTTTCTTATCAAATGAGCGAAGATTTGGATGTAAGTGTCGAAGGTTACAAAATTGTTGACTGATTGAACCAAGGAGTGAATTTTGAGTGAATTTTGTTTGTTGATCTTCAAGGTTAGATGAGTCATAAATCTGTCAGCTACGTTCCTCAGGCAGTGTATGTTAATTAGTCAGTTGCTTTGCTGTGAAAACAAGAAAGGACAGGTATGATTCTTTATAATTGTAGCATTGAACGGATATCAAACGTTAATCAACTATAATCTAGTAAAGGTTGGCTTCCTAGTTTTGAAGACGTCGATAAACATGATCACAAATATTCGCCGTGAGGGACATGATCAAAATGCGGCTTGCTATCTTTTAATGTGTCAACACTTGTACCTTACGACTATTTCAGATAGAAAGTGGGGACGTTCTTCCATTTTGGTGGCCCTATACAATTTCCCTAATTAGCTCCCCCTCTCCCTTCCGCATCCTCAAGAGATTCTCAAGACATAATTAAAGGTCCGCTCTTTACGCTTCATTGCATAATTTTGGTTAACTTGCCACAGCGATCTACTAAGGGCTAGAAAATTGCATCAACTTCAGTATCGCTGTAGATATATCTACAGAAAGGGGTTAAGATTCTCTATACCAAAAACAATTTACAAGAAGACAACTCTATGAGTCCTCTATGTGCGCTTGATGCTAAACTATTATAGCTTTGGAAGTAAAGATTTGTGTCAACAGTAAAATGAGGCTTATTTGCAAATATTTTCGATTGGGCAGACCTTAATAACAGTTATAGAAATGGGTTATATGCGGTTTATAACTTTACAATCTATCATGCCTGTCATTGGTAACATTGTGTTAACCTTTAGCACACTGAAGTAGCCGTTTGGCTAACAATTTCTATTGGTTACTTAGCTAGGCAAGACAGTTGGGAGAAGGTTAAATCAGAGGGGAGTTGAGCAATCAAGGCTATACTTCTGATATTCATATTCTGTCAGTGGGATTGGTATTATTTTATCACCAACCTAGTGATTTGAAACCAGACTGATAAGAACGACTTAAGCCAACAGCAGAATGAGGCTTGCAAACGTTTTAGTTTGGAGAGACTTGAAAACCTTTATAGCCAATGTTCTGCATCTGTCGGTGTGTTAAAGCAGAGGGCAGTTGAGTTATCAACGTTATACTGCAGATATTCATATTCCGTCAGTGGGATTTATATGATATTATCAAAACCTATTGATTTGTAACCTTAGCCAACCATTACAACCTATTGATTTGTAGCCAAACCCAAGTGCCTGGGAACGAGATTAATACCGACCAATCCCCGCTGTCCCCTAGCCTGACATTGGACACAAGAACAGTCACCCAAGCCAATTCATTCGAGGAAATTCGTTTTTATTCACGAGACAATATTGCAACAGATATATACAATGCCCTACCATAAATGCCATTCTACTATCACTATATGCCACAACGCGTTATTTTCAATAATTTCACATCACATTACGAAATCTCCACGTTTATACATATACACATCTCTCTATATATTTATTCCTCGTTTCCTTTAAACTCGCGTAAGTCAGTCGTCATCTTGTTCAGATTAGCCATGGTCACAACTGTTCAGCTTTCCCCACCTGCAAAAACACAAAATTATATAAGTTCTCAATAGGATGAAAAATGTATTAACGTCGTAGCTTCATTGTATCTAATCAAAATTGCACAAAAACACATCTACCAGGACGGAAATGTCTTAAGAGACTGCATGAGAATGCTGAAGAACTAAAACATTTTGATGCTTAAAAGGCACTTTAAAGATGACCATTATTAAAGCAATAAGCAATAAGCACTACGCATACTGAATTTAATGCTCCGAGATAAGGGTGTGAGATTCAAACTCGAGGAAAGGTCAAAAGTTCAAACAGACCTGATGATCAGATAGTGTCCATGTATTTCCGATCGCCCTCCATCTCCATGACCAGCGGCCCGCTGACAACCGTCCGCCGAACCTCCATCCTCTCGTCCACCGACCGCTTCCCGATTACCGGAGTGACCGTGCGCAGACAGCCCTGTGCACATCTGTAGGGAGGGAGGGGGTCGGAGAGTTAAAAATGGAATCACGACTTCTAAATTGTTAAACCCTGCTTACTTTTCATGAATTCAGTCCGCGGTGTCAAGACGTCAGGGAAAACATTAT
Source organism: Branchiostoma lanceolatum (assembly GCF_035083965.1). NCBI lineage: Eukaryota > Metazoa > Chordata > Leptocardii > Amphioxiformes > Branchiostomatidae > Branchiostoma > Branchiostoma lanceolatum. Next base: position 26,743,095 of record NC_089722.1, on the reverse strand, counting down.
GTATGAACATTAAGTGTTGTTTTGCAGCTGTATGTACACAAACCATTTGTTTATATTTATGTCCTTTGGCAATATTTTCTACGATCGTTTATGGGAAAATTCAAAAATAAATTCCACAATTACTTGTAGGTAGTCGTCGTTAACCGTACAACATCGACAAACAAATGGAGATATGTTACACCGAAGTGCGGTAATACCGACTGTATAGACAGATACAACTGAAAGAATGTCACGTACCTGTTTCTAGTATCTGAGGACTTGCAGACGAGAATATCACAGGTCACGTATACTTTGGGGAAGTCCGTGACGAACTTGAAGGCCTCAAACTTGAAGCGGTCCGTGGCGTGATTGGGGGCGGCTAACTCGTGATAGGTCGGGTCCACGGGGCAGCTGTAGGACGTAACAACAGACTGTTTTAGAGATTACAGAAAGGTGTAGATTCTTCATTGATCACGTGAAACGCAAGTCCGCATCAAGTAGTCTGTAGTTACACAGTCTCTCGCTGGCGGAGACTAATTTCCCCTTGGACGGGCCGCTAGGAGCGCGATTTAGCCAGGGTATGAATAAAGTAAAGTCTGAATATTTCAGAGAAACAGGTAGAACATACCGTAGAATTATAGTGAAATGTAAATTACTACGTAACTACACAGAATATCCTTTCAGTTGAGTAGAGGGCCTAGGTTTTTGCATCTGTGGTTAGAAACGCAGAAGCACAAGGTTAAAGCACTATTTTAGGCGAAATCATAATAAAGCATTCATTACTGTGCTCTTCTAACGACTTTCGAGAGAACTGCAGCCAAGTGAATGTTGGATGTCAGGACTTACCCATCTCTGACGAGTTCATACACGGTGGTCCCGCTGGCGATGGCGGCCGTGTCTCTAGCGACGCACCGCTCTGTCAGGATGCTGAGGTCGGGATCTGCCGCGATCAGTTGGATCTCAACATAGATGTCCTCACAAACACGCGCCATGACAGGGTACTCCGTGATGTAGGCTGGGCAGCCTGGCTCGCGACAAAACCTGCAACGGGTGTAATAAAAGCGGTATTTTAAAGAATCTAGTAAAAGTGGAACCTTCTGTAGCAGTTGCTGATCAACGAGTTATATGAGGACACACAAAACAGCAAAGACGTAGTCCAACAATCGATTCGTGCTGTAATGATATTTCTGGTCGTTATGGGGCGCTTTGAGCCGTTAAAGCCCCCCTCTCATTGGCCATGGACCCGCGGCGTTCTACACTGGATTTGTGTTACCCTCGACTTTATAATGGGTATATAAAGTCCAGTGAGAGGGGGGCTTAAGAATTGGTATCGATTACCATACGCAGTCAATTTAGGTGTTTTATGATTCCACAGTAGTTAGGAAATGTCCGTAGTAGCTAAGGAGATGTCAGTGGTAGCTAGGGAAAAGGTAATCTTACAAGGATGTACGATGTTGTGCTTCCATTGGATTGGCACGTTTTCTTTACCACGCATTTATGGAAGACGCGAAGACAAGGACCTTACCTCAGAATTGCGTGAAGATGGCCGTTTCCTCGCTCTGAGAAGCGGTCGGGCTGGACGATGGGGTTATAGTCTGCCACTACGGTCTTGCGTCGAGGAAGTTCGCAGCTGTAGTCCAGGATAAAACCACAATCCCTGATGATCGGCTCGCTGTGGGCTCGTCTTTTCCAGTCTTGTGTCACCCGGTTGCGGTAGACAATGCTGTTAGGTGTCTCCTGCAATAAGAATGAATGTTACTGATCGAATATCTGACCTATATGAAACTTACTATTCTAACTTTACACTAACGCTGGAGACGTTTTTTTCTTACCTAGTATATGTGTAACCTGGAAATCCATGCAAGAAATACTGCATCAATTTTTCTGAATGAAAATAGGCTTGATAGAGTTGAGAAGCGAGTTAAGGCAAAAGACTCTAGTACCACGACCGATTGTATGGCTTGCAGTATTGTTTTGGATCGCTGTGGGGCGCCTTCGAGCAGTTAAGCATTGATGACGAAAACCAAGCTGAAAACCGGCTTGCAAGTTAAATGAATGACTTACTAAACTACTTGTTCCGCAGCCGGTGAGAGGGGTGGTCAGGACGAGATGAGTGCCGTTGTCGGTGGCGCCACAGGCGGGGTCTGTCAGGAACAGGTCCATGGCTGACAGCGAGGGCATCCGGGCACGCAGGATGGCAACCGTCATGGAGTCTCCGTTACAGCTGATGGTCCAGTTGGTGTAATCTGGGAAATTAGCATTATTTGATTACTTACATATAAAGTAGAGTATAGTTAACTTTAGTAGCGTTTTTAATACCCCCCCCCCCCCAGAAGACTTAAACAGACGATCATTAAATCAAAGGATTTGGAGTTAAACATTCGAAAACTATACGGTTCGACTTACGTCAAAAGATGTTGAAGGCAGAAGCTAGAAGTGAGGGTTTCTAGACAAGTGACACATTTCCATGGTCCCCTTTTTAGACAGGACTTCGTTCTTATTCTCCATGTGTAGATAGTAGGGTTCGAATAGGAGATAAGTACAGACCTGGGCAGAAGTCTCCTTGAATCTGTGGCCGGAGGGTTTCAAACATTAGCTGAGAGTAGTCGGGAACAGTCATTACTCGACTGGAGTCGCCGGCAATTTGTAGCATTTCGGCTGCGTCAACGTTGCCTATTCCCACTGCATACATGGTGAAGCCATTCGAGCGAGCCTGGAGTGGGAAATAAAACGAATGACCGTAAACCTAGATTGATACAGACCAAGATTTATCAAGACACTATGTATCGTATGGGCTTTATTAGTACCCATGTTATTGTTTCATTTCACAAGGCAGACAAGCTACGATTTATTCTACTGTCCGAAAAAAAACACCTACCATTTGATACACAAATTTGCCTTAAATACATCAAACGACAAAAGAACGCGGAAAGCTATCGGAATTACTATACATAGAAAGCAACTAAGTTACAAGGGAATTCGAGTTTTAAAAAGCACCGCTTACAAAGTCGGAAGCTTCCAGAACAGTCATCCTCCCTGCTTGACCCCTCCCGTCTGTAATGACCATACCCATCCGCTTGCCGCTCGTGGGCACCAGCAGAGCCGCGTTCACCATGGCGTTAATGGCCTCTGCAGTCTGAGTCCCGGCACCGTCCAGGTACTGGATGAACGCGATGGCGTTCTTCAGGGAACCGCTGTGAATAAGGAGAGACGATCAGTGTTATTTAATTCGCGAAGGAAATATTGTTGAAGAATATATAAAAAATGAAACACCGATGTCATCAAGCGACATGGCACCTCTAAACACATTATGTATTCAGCGGTTTTATAAATATTACTATGAATATATACAAGGGAAGAGTGGTGCTGCACTCAAGTTACACATTCAAGTTATATCAACAGCGCAAACAAACGAAACGCTTAACTATGTTGTAAGTATTAGTAATGCTAGAGGGGGCTAACGCCTCTTTTCCAAGCCCCAAATAGCCAAATATAGACATTGCATGAACTAGATTAGATTTTAAAAAAGCTAGCTCGGCGAGAAATTTATATTTACCCTGCCTTTGACCGATACTTGAATGTCAGAATGAATCGACAGTTACACAAATCGAAAGTTACAAAAATCATTGCCTTACCTGTCTTGGTATTGATCGAGTTTGATTTCTTGCCGATAGTCGTAGGCGTATTGGATGACTGCTACCGAGGTGTGACCGGGCCCAATCACGAACGAGTCCACGGCATCGCGCATGAACTTCTTCACCTGTTCAAAGTTCATGGCGCCGACACTCGCGGAACCGTCGGCCACGAGAAACAGCTGGATAACCTCGTAGCAAGCTGAGATAAGATAAACAGGTAATCACCATACAAAGGTCGTGTGAATATTGACTTTTCAGTTCAGCGCAGTGGTGATATCTTATTGGTGACTGCGGAATAGTTTTTAGACTTAAAAAAGAATTCATGGAACTAAATGGAAAACATAACCAAACATATCAAAAATAAATATACGGATTTGAAAATATAAACTTGAAGAGAAATTCAAATCAACATAGGTGAACAAAGTGACCTAGCAATGACAATCACCGGGAAAGAAATAAATGAATCGAGAGAATAGAAAGTGATTTATTGAATCACTATTTTATATAGAGATATAGAATATACGTACGTGCGGCAACCCTTCCGCCGTATGGATGCTTGGTAAATAAAGCGCCCAGTCCGAAAACCGGTTCGGCATAGGTGTCTGCGCCTAAATAAACAAATTATGATGTTTCAATGACTATAAGCACAAGTATTCATAACACGACAATATCAAAAGACCATAAATTAGTGAGGATATGGAAAATTGTAACGTTTGTACTGTTGCCAGATAAGAGCAATACGTTTTCTACCTTCCTGTGCTTTGTAAAATTCTACGATTCTTCTACTGCTCGCAAATTCAAAAGATGTTGTAAAAGTATTTGTCAAAAGGTTTACTGATAGCAGAAGATGAAAAAGAGACTTACCATCACAAGAATCCGGCAAATCTGAATTACACTGGTCGAAGGGACATGCGCAGATGGGGGAGCTTCGGGCAGCGGAGCAGTCGTCGCACGTACACTCTGCCGACGGGTAGCCAGCGTCTCCACAGAAACCTGACAAGATTTTACGCAATGGTTAATTATGCAATATGTACAAACACACAGGTGGCTTTGACCCCACATGGGTCCAAATGTTGCAAGGTTACTTTCTTAGTGGCCCCGCGACAAGCACATGTGTTACTGTCGAGACTTGTGCAATGACCGCTAATCGAATTAAGTTTAAAACAGCTGAAGTTATGTTCATTGGGGATCTGTATCATTTTTATTAGGGGAAATAACTTACCGGTACAGTCTTCTTCGTCAGCCCCGTTCCCACAGTCCTCTTTGCCGTCACATCTCCAGGAGAACGATACGGTCTCATTGACGTCGCACTCAAAAGCTACATAAAACATCGACAATAACGGTTTTATACCAAGCGAAGGGTATTATATCAATAGACAGTTAAAGTCTAAAATACGTGTAGCTTAAAGACACCGTAGATTCAGTACACATATGAATCGAGCATTTTGTGCTATAGAAAAAAAAAGGACGATAAACTGGCAATGTATTAAACTTCATTTACTGCTAGAAAGCTATTCGATCGAAGCAGGAATTGAACTTACATTGTACAGATCCTGTGGCTGGTGGTGCTTCTCCGGGCTCTCCGCTGCCGCCTTCTTCCTCGTCCTCTTGGCGTTTTGGTCTCTCCAGAGCTTCGGCCAGGCCGTTGTTCAGAAGATTCACTAGAGCGCCCAGATAGCCGTTGTCATCGTCGGAGCTAGCGCGGACTGGGATGTCGTTCCGAACTACACACACAAGGGCAAAAAGCGAATAACAAAATAATCTTCCACAACGTTTTGGCACTGAAAGTACCGAGTAATGGGATAAAAACATTCTGTAAGACTTGAACGGTGATGTTTTGGCTCGAACAATATTAATACCGGCCAGAGTTAGAACGTAAATCTCTTGTCACGTGGAACAGAAGTCTACAGGCAACATCCAACGAACCAAGCCTACGACACTCAACTACACTTCGTACAGGCCTTAGTACCGAGTGTTAATCTGTTGGCATGAATTACAGCACAACAATGAAGCGTACACCAATTCTCCGTACAAGAGTCGAACAATTCGAGTAAACAGAGCGACGTACCGTCTTGAGTGTATCCCAGTACCAGGGTGGCGGTGAAGAGAAGGAGCAGACCACGCAGCGCTGCCATGATGACGAAAGAGAGGTTCACCGCTTTCAGAAATGACCGACTGGAGGAGGGGAAGCCTTATTTATACCGTCCATCCAGGTGAAGACCCACAGGTGCAAGGATCCGCCCCTTATGAATAAACAATTACACAACACCACCTGCAACGCAGACGCGTGTAAATGAGATAATGCAATAGATCAAACCCTCAACTACCTTCATACAGATACAGAAATTCAGAACAGAATTTGACTGACATAGAGTCTGTCTTTTAGTGGTTTTGTAGAAACAAAATTGATAAGTTCAATTTCTTCGTGTTGGAAGTTACAGCTAAGATTTGTCATCGTAAGGGCTTCTACCGACACTGATGAAATTTCATATGTATCCGGGCAAATCACAGATTGCTAAGAATAGTTTAATCAAATAAGAGACCGGGCCCCAATCAACAACATGAAAACTAATCTAATAAGAACTAACAACCAATAGAAAAACGTAACGTTCCCACCTATTCTAGCAATACATGTCACTTTCGGAGATGAAGCAAACTACTAGTACTTTGATTGAAAATTTAATAAGTCTATTTCAAGAACTTGCGGTACAGTGATACAATATGAAAGGCCTACGATTTTGAGCTTTTATATAAAAAAACGTAATTTTCATGTGTAAGATATTTATTTTTGATGTGTTTTATTGATTTTGTGATTAAAAATTGACCGATCCTTCAGCTGTCAATCAAATTTACCGGTTTAGCCAATGAAAGACCGGCTGTATGTCAGTCCAATTTTGTTCTGCATTTCTATGTCTGTGCGAAGATGGGCGGGGGTAGTTGGAGTTTTGCTCCATTAGTTTATCTCATCTACACATGTACAATACAATAATTCTGTGATGTATTAAGGCCCAGCTTACACATGCATTTTCCAAGCACACTCGGAGTACACTCAGCCCAAGTCCGACTCAGCTGAGTCAATTTTGGACTGTGTTAACAGAAATTTAGGGTACTTAAGTCCCCTTTTCCCAGACTCGACTTGAGCAACCTCGACACCATGGTCAAGTCGGACTCAAGTCGCGTTTACTCGTATGCAAATCCACGGAGTCGACTCTGAGTCGACTCCCGGTGAGTTATGCAATACTCAGGTCAGAGGTCATATATGAAAATCAGTGAAAGTACTTGGTGCAAATTTGAAAGTTTTTTTCTTACTCTTTATGCCATAATTCTTCGGTATCTATTTTATAGATTTGTGCACTCTGTGGTGCAAGTTGGTCATGATTCAATCCAAGATGATACTGCGGTCGTCACACCACCGGCGATGCTGGACATTCCAAGTCACTTCGCGGCCGTGTGTAAACAAACCGCCCTTTAGTCGGGATTCGGCTCAGTGTACTCCTAGTGTGCTGGAAAAGGCGTGTCTAAACCCAGCCTATGGCGCGTTTTTTATGGACCGCTGTGCTCTTTAAATTTGTTTAGGGAAAGTCGTTCCAACCTGGAGCTGACGGACATGCGCCCGAGTATCGTAACATTTGTTTCAAGCATTGGTATGTTCAGGGAATGTACAGATGTATACATATATGTTGTGTGTGTATGGGTATGTGTGCGTATGTTTGTGTTTGTATCTGTTTGTGAGTGTGTGTGTACATGTATGTGTGAGGGGATTCATATGTGTGAGTCTGTGTGTGTTTGTGAGTGTCTGTGTATGTGTGTGTGTGTGTGTGTGTGTGTGTGTGTGTGTGTGTGTGTGTGTGTGTGTGTGTGTGTGTGTGTGTGAGTGAGTGGGTGAGTGGGTGGGTGTGTAGAAGTATCAGACCAAATCACAATGGCTCCACAGGATTATTCATAATCACACATTGCCTCACAAGAAAAAGATGCAAACATAAGCATGGATAGATGATCACTTCTTTTATCAGTTTGGCATCAAGTATCCTTGCCAGTTTACTTCCATGTTGCGTGTGTTAATGGTCATTATGAGTACTCAATAGTGTGGGAGATGTGTCTTTTGAACATGAAGATTATTTAATGTGCCAAACTCATTAGCGTTCCACAAAGCCAAACCAAATTATAACACTGTATAATATATTTTCACACATCTGTCGCAGTCAAGTGCTAATAGATTAATTCATTTATCAATAACATCAATCATCAATAGCATCAATTCAATTTTTATTCCTCCACAAAAATGTGTTCATCATAGCAGCCACTGAGTAAGTGCAATTCTATCATATCATTCCCAAGCACCCATAATAAGAAAAATACTATTGTTTATGATTACATACAAGAATAGATTAAACTTGCAGCTTGCTTAAATTTTCTATTGATAAACTATTATAAAACATCTGTACTCTTCAATACCTAAAGCTAGCACAAAGATCAGGTAAGCAGAAATATTTGTTCCAATACTATTCATGATACCATTGGGTAATACTTATGTTTTAAAAGATGACCATTTCACCATGTGTCATTTACCTTTGTTTGATATTATATTTTGTATCTTAAATCTCACCAAAAAGGTTAAAAGGTTTAATCACTCCATCATTATACAACACCTTCATTTATTATATCATCCATTGATAATTATAAAACCTTTGCACTTTACAATGCCTTAATGTAGTTGAAGGTAGTGAATAAAATTATCTGCACTCTGTCCGATACTATTCGTAATACCATTATGATTGGGCAATGCTTATGTTTTGAAAGATGAAAATTTCACCCTGTATAACAGGTTATTTGCCTTTGTCTTAACACTTTGATCAACTGAATGATGTAACTGTCCCAAACTGTATTCTTAGAAGTATTCTGTCATGATTTGTGATTGGAAAGTTAAAACATAAGAAAAAGTTCTCTTCGTCTTTGGAGTCTGACTTAGTCCAGACGGCTTCTTGTTGTGTAACGTACACATTTGGCTGTAGTTTCCCGGCAACTATCCAAAGAACTGGAACAAAAAACACAAGTTAGATAATGCTGCAATCGAAATACTAGTATATCTATAGATTGAAAATATAGACTACCTTCATGAATTCAAAATCTCCCTTCTTTATTTCAACATCTTTGAAAGAAGAATTACATATGACAGCAAATTACAACATCTTCTGATGAAGGTCAAGGGTCGACTGTATCTTGTAGTTGTTGCATATAACTACGACGATTGCTGTTGTTTCTCAAAAGTATGTTACGCTTGTTAATGGGATGATACTACCATTACAATATGAATCAGAAAATGTTGTATTTTGGAGTCATCGGTGAGATACTAAGCACGTTGACCTTCGGCCTGCTAAGGTAGCTGCTTGCAACCAAATTTGTATTGCTTATGAGGCTAGGCATCAGGGAGAAGGTTAGAAAGGGAGAAATTGCCTCTGATGCGTGGGAGTACATTAGATTAACATTTAATTGAAGAAAGAAAATATCATTTAAACTGGTAAGAGGAGAACTTTCTTCAAATGCTGGTGCCAAATTGGGCATTTTGGGATTTGATTGCTATTTTGAAATGTGGTCTTATAATTTGTTTCAGATCAAGAAGAGAATCAAGCGGCAATTCAAAGAACAAAGAAATTAAATGGATGTGTTACCCAAGGCTGAAACAATGTAGGGGTTCAAGCGATTAAGGAGAAAAGTTTACCTTTATGAGCACTGCCAAGATGGTCATTATCACAGCAAAAAGCAGGAAACTGAAGAGACCGCCCCTGCTTTTCTCCTTCTTCCCGGCGAGCCTCTTGAACCAGCTCCACTTTTGGTCCGTGTACGGAGGGTAACGCAAACCGTTCATCTACATTGGGAGAAGAAACACGAGAACAAGAACAGGGTGGCGTCAGTTTAGCTTGATTTGAAATGTGACATCACTTGAATAACTTTACCAGTCAAACACTCCAGCATTTGAACACGAGATATCAAAACCGGACGTTCCGCTGCAGTACTGTACAAAGCCGCCAGGAAGGCCGACCCATCGTCGTTTTTTTCCTTTTGCCAACATCTACCAACATATCAAATGTTGATCTTCACAAACACAAAGACAGACAGACACACACACACACACACGTAGCCGAAAACATTACCTTCTTGTCGAAGGTAAAAATCAACAAAAGATGCTGGTGGTTTTAGATAACACTTTAAAACCAATGGGTCGCTTCCCAGTAGCGCAAACAGAACAGAACTCTACAGAACTCAAGACAGGAATAATTCTAACCTTTTCCATGGCAAGGGCCTTCAACATCACCGCCTTCTTGTGGGAGAAGGTGTCGAAGCCGAATTTCCCGTGGTAGTTCCCCATGCCGCTCGTACCGACACCCCCGAACGGCAGCGTGGACAGACTCATCTGCATCATGGTGTCGTTTCCGCAGAAAGCCCCGCTGGACGTACGCTCCACGATGTCACGGATGACCTGGAAGTAAAGTATGCATATTTTGATTAGCAGTTCTACTCGAAATAGAGAAAATAAGTAGTTGATGAACCCTCAGACATACATGTTGCAGGACTGATTAATTTGTAAATTTGAGGTCTGCATGGAACCCAGCTCTATTTTCATCAAGAGGTTCTTGAGTTATGGTGACTACAAATTAAAAATCCAGAAACACACACACACACACACACACACACACACACACACACACACACACACACACACACACGCACGTACACATACAAACACGCGCACACGCACGCACACACACACACAGAGACAGAGAGAGAGAGAGAGGGAGAGAGAGAGAGAGAGAGAGAGAGAGAGAGAGAGAGACACACACAGGCAGACACAGATATACATACAGAGACACACGCAGTGGCAGACACACAGACACACACACAAACAATATCTCCATTTTCATGGAGATAATGAGAATCAGGAAACTGGCGTCATTTTATCTCCCACCTTCTGGTCATTAGCAAAGGCGTACAGCGCGAGCGGCTTGTCTCTACTGTTGATGAAACGGACGGCGTCATCTGCAGTCTCCGCGGTCACGATCGGCAGGACTGGGCCGAAGATTTCTCCCTCCATCAGGGCGTCGGTTGGTTGGACGTCCTTAACAACGGTGGGGCTGATGTACAGATCCTTCTCGTCGGAATCCCCGCCAATGGCGATGCTGCCTTTCGTCTTCTCAATCATAGTCTTGACGCGCTGGAAATGGCGCTGGTTCACGATACGGCAGTAATCTGGACGAACAAAATACGTGAACCTCTAAAGTACACTGCTTTTTTAAGGGAACATTTCAGATATACTGTTAGCTTGTTAAAGACATTGCTAGTGGACTGAGGAACATACTAGTTTGCAGTATCTTTGAGTTTGCGGTTGAAACAACAGTATACTACACATGTAGTAGTAACACAATGGAAAGCAGAGGATATGTTTACAGTGATGAGTTTTCTGTGAAAGGTCACCACAAACCATAGTGTTTTATGTTAAAGTTTAAGATTGAACTCCGCGAATACTAACACATTTTCAGCACTGGTGTATTGTGCATCTTTTCTCATAATAAATTTTTAATTGACTGCATAGCCTCAAACCTTCAGACTCCTTTGGGTCCTTGCCAAAGTACTCCTCCAGGGCTGCCTGCAGGCCTTTCAGTAGCCTCTCCTGGTTTTCGCTTGAACACAGGACGTAGTCGGGAGCGATGCAGGTTTGGCCGCAATTTATAAATCTACCCCATGCGATACGCCTTGCTGCAACGTCTGTAACATGCACACCCAAAAGCCTTTGACAAAGATTCAAATTCAGCAACGAAGGTTTTTAAGCATTTCCTCATAAATTATGTAAATGAGGTCCTCATTTGCATGAATTATGTCTGATAATGTCCACATTTACTTAACTTCAAAATGCCCCAAGAATGAAATCCCAAACCTTTATTATAGTAGTTGCCATAAATCATGCAAATTGGGTATTTAATTGCATAATTGATATCTATCGATACCCTCTCTTTCTCAGTTACGTACTACATGTGTTTGAGAGTCCTATAATGGAATGCAGTGGATTCATAAACTTTCAACATTGATTATACAAATTAGCTCCTAATTTGCATGATTAGCATATGATCGTGTCAATAATCACTTAAGCTATCTACATACCAAATATCATGCCGATCCCCTTTTTGAGTTATTATCTTTTAAAGTTTGATACAAAGTCGACTCCTGACGCACTAAAAGCCACTAGGGGGTCCAACCCTGCATGACCAACTCTCCTTCCCACTCACAAATCATGACCATAGCATAACACGAGATATCAAAACCCGATGTTCCGCTGCAGTACCATAGGAAGTCGCTAGGGGGCCGCCAAAATCTAATAATTTCTCAAGAAGACCTACCCACATACCAAGTATGAAGACAATCCAATGAATCCATCCAGGCTTTCTTGAGTTGTCGTGTACACAGACGGACACTCACACACACACATACACACACACACACACACATACGCACACACACACACACACACACACACACACACACACACACACACACACACACATAAACACACATAAACACACACATACATACACATACACACACACACACATACACATACACATACACACACATATATATATATATATACAGGAAAGCTGTTCAAAACATAAACTTCTCGGCAAAGGTAAAAAGTAAAGTCTAACTGACCGATGTCACAGTTCTTGTCCACATAGCACGGTGACTTGCCCCCCAGCTCCAGTGTAACAGGTGTCAGGTGCTTGGCAGCTGCGGCCATCACAATCTTGCCCACATTGCTGTTCCCCGTGTACATGATGTGGTCAAACTTCTGCTCCAACAGCTCTGTTGTCTCCTTCACACCTCCGTTAATGACAGCAAAGCAGTCCTGGACAAGATGAACACAAACTATTACACGTAAAATAGAAGACTTATCCGTGAAATCACTGAATAGTCTAGTGGGGAAGGTACTTGCTTTCAAACACTAGCCAAGTCATACCATAGATTATGCAAATTAGGTTCCCATTAGCATGATTTATTGTCAGGTGCATTCACCTTTCCTATATGTACCTACATCTCAAATATAACATCCGTACCATGTAACATAAGGCACATATAACTTTTTGCAATACCATTAGTAGAGCTACCACCGCACATCTACTTTGTTTTTGGCAGAAGAAGAAAAAGAAGAAGAAGAAGAAAGAAGAAGAAGAACAGGCAAGCAAAAACAGTATATTCCCTTCCCACTGGAAGGGGAATATAATTAAAGCAATGAATTTGAAATACAAACCAAATCTCCGTAGGATGCCCGGCCCTGTTGGAGGCTAGGGCCGAACCGTCCTGGCCCTGAGGCCGAAACGTCTTGGCCCTGAGGCCGAAACGTCTTGGACCTGAGGCCGAAACGTCCTGATTTGGGAGGGGCAGAACTGTCCATGGGTCGAAACGTCCGACATCCTCATCAAACGTGTTTGACAAACAAACAAAAACGAACAAACAAACAGCGCTGCACACACATTACGGCGGCGTTGAGGTTTTTCGTCAGATGTTGGTGAATGCTGGTTGATCAAATGTAGACTTTTTGAATACCAATACATGTACTTGCCTTATCCAGATATTTGGGAAGCAACTCCTCGATGAGAGCTGCTGAGGCTTCAGACAGCTCAGAAGGCTTCAGAATTGCACAGTTGCCAGCAGAAATGGCGGCTGGAAACGGCATGATATAGTATATTACGATAGAGGAAGGAGAAATGAGTACCTGCATGTGTTTGTTGTATGATGGAAAAAAATGTCTATACATGTACTATGGAGCAGTGAAAATAATTTCATTTCATTCTTCGTGAAGGGGTTTAATTTAAGACGTAGAAGGGGAAAGGAGGTTTTGCAGCGTTATGCGTTCTTTTATATCTTATCAACAACTGGCCTTCTTATTGTGCTTATCGCCCCTCATTTATGCCAAAAATATTCACGATGAAGGAAGTGTGTATACGTATAGGGAATACATGGGTAGGGTCTGAACGGGTTTAGTGAGTATCATATTGCTTTACAAAACACACCTTATGTAATTCACCACAAGTGGAATTCTGTAAAAAGTCGGTTGATTATGTATTCATTGATACATAATCTAGCGGAAAATAACACTCCCTTCTGGAGTTTAGGACTCCTTTAAACTGACTACGGTGGTGGCATTGTGGTCTATTTTCCTTTAATTTCCTGCAGAACTCCGAGAACGAGGAAACAAGACCCGAGTGGCCTCGTCTTTGTTTTCTTACTGTAGGGGGTCCAGAAGACGCCCTGACACCCTGCTAGCTAATAGCCCATATTTTACTCACCAATCAGGGGGCACAGCACAAGCTGCACTGGGTAGTTCCACGCTCCGATGATGAGGACGACACCTAGCGGCTCCTTCCGGATGTAGCACTCGTCCATCACCTGAATCAGATCTTTCTTCACGTACTCCGGTTTGGTCCACTCGTCGAGGTTGTTCAGGTGAATGATGATCTCATTCCTACAGTATTCTACCTCCATACCCATACACTCCATCATAGGCTGAGAGGCAAAACAAAAGTATTACCTGTTTTGTAGTCTATCATCATGTCACCAGGTCCACTGGAGTATTCAAATTGTAGGGTCAACTCCTGCCATTACTTTAATGTCTAGGGTAAAAAAGGAAAACTTCTAAACTGTTAAGACTGATAAAAGGGTTAAGGGAAAGACATGCACTTGTACCGGTAAAACAATAGGTACAGATCCAGACCTGAATGTTAATTATACCTGTACTTGCACAAACTAAAACACTAGTGGGTACAATTTTTAGCTTTATATGAAGAATGAAAATTTTGACAATTTACTTCTGGACAACTGGTAACTACTCTTGACAACTTTTTTTAACTTAAAAGTTTGAGATTAGAAAAATAAAAATTATGTAAAATCCTCATTCAAAGATCATCATTGATTATATATGTAATGATATATGTTGATAGAGTTATTAGGACTCAAATGACTGTGTATCTCTGTTATATTGTATCTGACCCTTACCTCTTCCCTCATGACCTCAATGAAAAGCGGCCTGCGTGCCGATTTGAGCTTATCATGAATAAACAAAGGTTCAAACAAAGACAGTTGGCTTCGTGTATAACTTAGATGTACAATTAGACAAACTTGCTTAGAATGAGGTCCGTCTTGATTTAATCTTATAAACCACTCTACGTATTCCTGTATCTGTACTTGAATTTTTCTAGGTACATATTCCTACATGTAAACCCTACCTTGTGTAGATCCTTTTTTAACGCATTTGTCCACCTGTCTTCGTTCTCGTGGAGGCAGCGTAACAGCGCCCTCAGCTGCTCTTGTCGGTACTGCAGAGACTTCATCTTGTCCACGTTCGCACGCAAACGCTCCACAGCGGTCGCCGGCGACATTTTCAACGTCTGTAATTAATACATTCATTTATAACTGTAAAATTATGAGTTTTACCAGAGCATGATAAAAAGATGACGCCTTGTTGTTGTCACTGCGATGGAAAGTACATGCATGCAAAGGCAAGGCATTGAAGTAGGTTGTCAGCAGTATCAACAGTAGATAAGGCTCATAAGAACTACGTCTGTACATCGAGCCGGAACTGCCTATGATAGAAGAACGGTAGGTTGATGCGCCAGTATAACACAGAAATTGGCAGATATTGTTTCTGGAAATATTACAGAGTCATTATCAAGAGGTGATCCTGTCCGCAATCATAGGCCTTGGATGGATAAACAAAGAAAAAGTCACCACGTCTTGTGGCATGGTATATCTGCACATTGCGGAAATTCACACCCAGCGCTTAGTGTGAATCTCAGTATCCGGATGTCGCAATGTGTTTATCCAAGAAAGTTAAAATTCAACCTCCTTGGCAGGGACGTTACATAGTCGAGTCCTTGCAAATAAAACGTCGTTGATTTTAATCTATCTATTCGACAACCCCATAGATTTAGATTACATGTCCGTTACAAACTAGTAAAGAAAATCAATAACAAGGCCAAACAGTCGATCACACGAAAGATATTTAAAATTGTTCTAAACCTCCTTGAGCACACACTGAACAGGCATGGAGGTTAGGAGTTTGCACAAGGTATTACACAAGGCGACCTCTCCCTTTGTTAATACCCCACCCGCCCGGGGCCTTCATACGACGTCATGTGATGTGAGAACTCACTGAAAATCGTCGCTGTTTTTTTTAGGCTCGCGAAACTAATTATATAAGGGGATCGTCGTATACGACCCTTTTCTGCGCGGTTTTGAAATGCTCAAAGCATGAAGTTATTACACAAATGAGCTAAACAGTGTTAGAAAATGTCACTACCATAAAGATTTCAGCATTTTTTATGTTTCCATTTTTTGGGGGCCCTATTGACAGGAAAATAATAGTCGTGGATCAATTTTATTGACCGCCTCTGCCGTGAAAAAATCTACATACAATTCGTCTGTGTGATTTTGTTGGTACATTTTGTATTTACTTCGGTGAAACATATTTTGCATACAATTTTTCAACTCACTGGACGGCTTCTGATGATATAACCTTAGGTCACTAGGTCACACGCTTTTTTTCCACAGGGCAGTGGTCACATGGACAAGGCAGTTCCAAAGTCCAAGTTACGCAATCAAATTCCAAATGTAGCCTCTACCAGGCTCCACAGGTCGCTGGAAAATGGTAGAAATTGGCCAGATAGACATATAACATGCCAGATAAGTTAGTAAATGTCCCAAACTGTACTCTATAGCGGAATAACTTACCTGGCATGTTATATGTCTATTTGGACAAGTTCTACTATTTTTCCAGCGACCTGTGGAGCCTGGTAGAGGCTAATCCAAATGAACAGATGAAGGAATAGAACTTAGATCTCCAGTTACCTTCCAGTCGTAATGGGATGACCACGTGTCGTTTTGACTCTACAGCGTTAACCATACGCTACAAACATATACGACAGTGTTTAGGATGTTCTACAAGATAAACACACGAAGTGAGGATTTTTGTGCGCTCCTTTTTATTGGGTTGGCTCGACATTCAACATTGCTAGACACATGGTCAAGATTTCTCAGTACATTAACGTTAAGTAAGTTGTGATGTACAAGTACTTACCTTTGTAGAGACTTCGTTTGGCGGTGTAAAAACGGGAAGTTCTGATCTTACTTCTGTCTTTCTTATCTCCAAACTGCTCCTTTGTTGTCGTGATTATCTAAGTGGCCGCTAGCGCTTATGTCAATCAAATCTAGCGACGCTATTTGATCACGACATGTGTACCCCGTGTGTCAGTGTTTAGGACAACACTAAACGATGATGGTTAGATGTGCGGTTTGACCTTTCAACCACCTTGGTTCTTTGGATATATTTTTCAACTTGATTAGGTGCACCGGGATTGTTCCACGATTAGAATATATCTTTTTCATTCTTAGGGGATTCCCATTCAAGTGAGTCTCAAGAGGCTGGCTGATGCCGAGCGGCTGTCTTTGCGCAGGAAGGAAGGACTTTGCACCTCCAAGGACTTTACCGACGCGCTCGCCGCTCTAAAACGTGGATCATCTCCTTTCTGGTAATAGACTAAAAGCAGACATGTTTTCAGCTCAGTATGATCATATGCGAATTACTTTGCTCATAGAGAAATTATGACTTTATTCCAATTCCCGCGCATCCTGCCAATAACACTTTTTTTCACTATTGACAGGAACATAATAATAACTTTATTGCACAACAATTGTACAAGGTACAGAGTATGGCATTCACTGGTACATAGATAACATTCTACTAGGCTAATCCGTCTATCTTATACAATATGATGTACTAGTCTATCTTATACAATATGGTGTAGTAGTATGGGATGACAATGGGATTTTACAATTATTGGAGGAGTTTCTTACGTCTAGACATTCTTTGATATATTTCCCAATGTATACCATGCATGGGTTGTCACATGTCATTATGTACTTAAATTTGCTATTTGAGTCCATTGAGATAAATCCTGGTAAGTCCAACGATAGCATTGAGTATAGTGAATTACGTAAATCAAAATATTTGGGACATACAATCAAAAAGTGATATTCGTCTTCAACTACCTCTGGACAAAATGGACAAACCCTCTGGTCTATAGGGAGTTTTTGAAATCTCCCCGTTTCTATACTTAATTTATGGCAGCCAATTCTGAGTTTTGTGATTGCTCTACGTACGTCGAGGCTCTTAATGTTTGAAAGGTAGTTTTCTTGCTTATAAATCTTGTTTAAGGTAGAAAGAAAGGAAAGTTTGGAATTGTTTCAATAACAGCCGTGGAGAAATTTTCTTGACCGCCCCCGCCTTAAAATAATCTACATACAACTTGTCTGCTTGATGATGTTGGTGCATGCATTTTGTATTTACGTGAGTTTAACATACTCTGCATACTATCTTTAAACTTACTGGACGGTTTCTGATGGTTTATGTAAAACTAGGTCACAAGCTTTTTGTTCTACAGGCCAATTTCCGCATGCACAAGACAGTTCCAAGGTCCGAGTTATGCCATCCAAAGGAACGGATGACGGAATAGAACATAGGGCTCCACTGTTACTTTTCTGGCGTAATGGGATGACCACGTTTCGTTTTGACTCTACAACGTTAACCATACTCTACGACTATGACAGTGTTAAGTTTGCTCAAGGTTTAATCACACAAACCTCCTTGGTTTGCTGTGCTGCAGGATCGCTTACAAACACACGAAGGGATACTTTTTGTGCGCTCATTTTCATTGGGTTGGTTCGACATTCAACATTGCTACACACAATGTTAAGATTTCTCAGCAGTCATTTTAACGTAAAGTAACATGTGATGCACTAACCTTCGTTGAGACTTCGTTTGGCGGTGTAAAATCGGGAACTTCTGAATCTTACTTATCTATTACTTATCTCCAAGCTGCTCCGAACGAAGTAGAAAATGAAAACTTTTAACTAGGTCAAAGGTAACGATCGCATCAGAACGCATTCCATATTGAGAGGTTTTGACTCCACAAACACAAACCTCCGCAATTCAACACAGATACACAGAAAGGAGAAAATTTGACGAGGTTTGACAGTTTGGTTCCAGATTGCATGAGTTTATAGTAGTCAATACATACATTCACTAATGTGGGAAATGTTTCCTTTGAAAATCGTTCTTAAATCATTTTATTGTACCAAAGCCAAGCCAAATCATAACATTGTACAACGTATTTTCACACATTTCAGTATAAACAATAAACTAGCCTGTGTGCCATGACTGCCATCCGATTACAACCGGGGCTCCTACATTCGCTGACCTCAAAAAAGTCGATTTTTTTCAGGACAGCAACTGTATCGGATGGCACACATGCTATATATATATGAAGTGCTGATAGATTAATTTCTATTCCTCAATATTTTTTTGTTAACCATAACAGTCTCTCATTTTCTATATAATGTCCTTGATCATATCATTTATTTCATTAACAAGCAAAGTCATCATTTGTTAAGAAAAAGTCTGCAAACAATACCATTGTTTATCATTACATAAAATAATGCAGCTTGCTTAAATTCTCTATAGAAGGACCAAGCAAATAGAATTATCTGTACCTAATCTTTTACTATTCATATTACCATTATAATTATGTAATGCAAGAACAATATTTTACCCATTGCTAACATTGCATGCATATGTCAAAAAAACTCAGGTCAAAAAGCTGAGAAGCAGGTCAAAAAGCTGAGAAGAAACAATTGAAAATTCCGTTGAGTTGGAGAAGAAATTAATTCTTCATAATGTATTTCACCAACTCAGATGAAGTTTCCTGCTAGGATAACATTAATGCTTAAGTTGTGAAAGATGGCCATTTCACCATGTACATGTATGTCATTTCCTTTGTTTAAGATTTTGAATCTTAAATTTCAACAAAAACAGTTAAATCACTCCATGATTACATAATGCAGCTTGCTTCTATTTTCTACTGATGAACTTTTAGAAAAAAACATCCTTTGACTCCACAATGCCAAAAGGACCAAAGAATTATCTGTATTCATTTTGATTAGGTAATGCATATGTAATTAAATATGACCATTACACCATGTATGTCAACTAAAGTGGCCGTTGTTTAACCGTGGACATTACATGTCCTTGGTTTAACATTTTGATGAATATGATGTAACTGTCACAAATTGTATTCTTTGACGTATTCTCTCGCATGATTCGTGATTGGAATGTTAAAACAAAAGAAAAAGTTCTCTTCGTCTTTGGAGTCTGACTTAGTCCAGACGGCTTCTTGTAGTGTGACGTAGACATTTGGCTGTTGTTTCCCGGCAACTATCCAAAGAACTGGAACAACAACAAACACAACACAAGTTAGCAAATGCTGCAATCGAAATACAGTATCTACTATATCAACTATACAATATAATGATAGACTACCTTCATCCATCCCCATATTTGATTTGCATTGGTTATGAGGTTAAGCAGGAAGGGAGAAGGAGGAAGAAAATGCATAGCAAATAGCAGTCATGTCAAAAACATTAAACTTTTTAATGCCACTCCAATTTATTTTGTTGCTTCTCAAAATAGCCTGTCCTGTTTTTCCCATTTTGAAAAAAAATTCGCAAATTTTAACTCCCAATTTTACTATCTGTTCAGTTGTAAAACATGATAGCCACCAAAATAGATTATAAAGGCCTGCACATACTTAAAAAGTGTGGTCACATTGATCATATGTTATACTTTTTCCTTTATTAAAACTATTTCTCAATATCAATCCATATATTACATGGCAAAAGGTAATTTTGTTACTGAAATTATAGTACTAGATCAAAGAAAGGGGTGCATTTGCATAAAATGAGCCATACAAAGCTGAAACTTGAATAATCCTCTTATTTTTTATCTTATGTAAACCCTTATCTTCACCCCAGACTATTTGCAAGACATTTTTTTTTCTGAAAAAATCTGAGGATTTACAAATCAAATTGGTGTGGCCTAAGAGAAAATTTTCAAGAAAGAAATGATACCTGCACTACCAGCAGCGCTAGACAAGGTAGGTCATCACAGTTAGTACCTGTACAACAGAGGAATCATTGGGGAGGTCTGTGGTGCAAGTCATAACAAGACAGGTACATTGGTTGTGCAGCATACTGATGAAATTGAACCATATGATTGGACAGAACTATTAAAATAATCACAGAATGATTGAACGACAGTGTGATCATTTTATAATCTTGATACTTGATAAGTAGGTGAGCTGCCATGGAGGAAATATATACATACTTTTTTTTTTATATTCAGAAATAACAGAGACAGAGACAAAGTGACGCTGCACTCAAGTTATACAACTTATTTTGCCAACGCCACTTAACAAATATACAAACTCATAAATATAAATATATGTATATACAAAACCAAACTGACAATACAACAAAAACCTAAAGTGTGCCTACATACATACTGGGATGCCTAAGTATTCATATGAGCTTTACAGAATTAATGCACATTTTACAAAGATTTGTATGATCCACTGTTAAGAAACATGCAAATTTTACGGAATTCATAAGAGTTTTACGGAGTAGATCCTTACTACTTTGTTGAACCAACGCCTGGCTAACAGCGATTCTCAGTATCGCCCTGTTAGTTGGTCTAATTTACACTGCCTACGAAGCCAGCATTAATGCAGGTTGGGATTTTTGGTATTAAGCAGAATGGGATAAGCCCTAAACTTAAACTAAAGCCAAGATATTGTGGGAAGAAATAAAAGTCGTGAGGCCGCCATCGTGAATTTGCCGCTCATGTCACATGACCTAGGCACTGGTCAAACAAATCAGTAAGAATTGTTTGTATTCCGAAAACCTCCTTCAAATTCTGTAAAATTTGTATGGATTCTGTAAAATTTGCATGAATTCTGTAAGATTTGCATGAATTCTGTAAGATTTGCATGAGTTCTGTAAAATTTGCATGAATTCTGTAAAATTTGCATGAATTCTGTAAAATTTACATGAATTCTATAAAATTCATGTGAATTCCGTATAATTCATATGAATCCTGTAAAATCGTATGATTTCTGTAGAAAGAAAATATGACTTAACTGTAAAACTGGGAAGAGGCGAATTTTCTTCAAATGCTGGTGCCAAATTGAACATTTGGGGTTTGAGTTATATTTTGAATGGTAAATGTGGTCTTTTGAAGTTTTTTTAGATGAAGAAAAGATGAGGAGGCAAATTACAGTACCAAGAAATCCCATTGATGTAGCCCAAGGCTGAAACAATGTAGGGGTTCAAGCAATTAAGGATAAAATCTTACCTTGATGAGCACTGCCAAGATGGTCATTATCACAGTGAAGGACAGGAAACTGAAGATTCCGCCCCTACTTTTCACCTTCTTAGCTGAGAGCCAGTTGATCCAGCTCATCTTTTTCTCCGTGTACGGGGGGTAACGCAAATTGTTCACCTTCATGGGGAGAAGAACAAGAACAGGGTGGCATCAGTTTAGCTTGATTTGGAATGTCACAATCTTGGTTACATTGCTTCCACTAGGTCAACTTTATCATTCAAACACTCTAGTCTTGCACATGATTGCTAATTGAGTGCATACATTGTTTTGTATAGGCAAAACTTCTCCCCAAAACTGTGTAACACAAACTCTCACCGTGTACAAGACCGTAACAGTTTCCCCACAGCCAAAAGAGGTTGTGGACATAGATCTCTAACTTGGTGGAACGTTAATCAGGTCAAAGAAAGGAGCTACCGACGAGATGCCAGTGTGGTAGTAGTCACATACACGAAACAGAAAAACAGTCTGAGAACAGTTTCAGTTGGAACCAAAGCATAACAACGCGTGGCAACCCCAAACTCAGACTCTGAACAACTGAATATTAGATGGTGAAATTTACATAAATTATACACAAATGTATCCCATTTTTCTGGCTAACAGGCAGTTGTCATCAAGTGTCTAAAGGGCCATCTAGTCAGAGGGTTGCTTGAAAACCAGCTACCCCAAAACTATCATGAAAAGATCAACAAAAGATATAGATGCTGGTGGTCTGATAACACTTTTAATCCAAAGGGTTGCATTCCGGTAGTTCAGAGGCTACAGAACTTGAAACAGGAAAGGAAAAATTCTTACTTTTTCCATAGCAAGTGCTTTCACCAATACTGCCTTCTTGTGGGAGAAGGCATCAAAGCCGAATTTCCCGTGGTAGCTCCCCATGCCGCTCGGACCGACACCTCCAAACGGCAGCGTGGCCAAACTCATCTGCATCATGGTGTCGTTTCCGCAGAAGCTCCCGCTGGATGTACGCTGCGCAATGTCACGAACAACCTGGAAGTAAAGTATGCATTCATTTTGTAATATGCTTAGCAGTTCTGTTCATAGTGGTTTTGACTGGAAAGAAAAAAAAAATGTTGTTGAAACCTCATTCACACATGCAAGACTGATGATTAATGTATACATTTGGGGTCACATGGACTCCAACAAAACTTACTCTTTTTATAGTGTAAGAAGATACAACTACCTCAGAATTTGTGTTAATGGTGTGTGAACTCGTAATTCCATATTGCTGGTCATAATGGTTTTATCAAAAATGTGAAAATGTATAGGTCAACCATCTTACTAGCTTACGTATCTAGCTAATCTATTGGGATTATACTAGTATTGTTTGTATGAATTCTACAACTCTATAAATGATTGCAATGCAATGAAATGCAACATTGTGGGTGATCTAAAATAGCAGACAAAAGCTGTAGTGATACTGAAGATTGAAGATATTACAGTAGTCTGTAGTGTGCATGCATCCAAAATGTACCTATGACAAATAAGAAAGAAAATTGGTGTGTCCCTTTATCTCCCACCTTCTTGTCATTAGCAAAGGCGTACAGCGCGAGCGGCTTGTCCCTACTGTTGATGAAACGGACAGCGTCATCTGCAGTCTCCGCGGTCACGATCGGCAGGACGGGGCCAAAGATTTCTCCCTCCATCAGGGCGTCGGTTGGTTGGACGTCCTTAACAACGGTGGGGCTGATGTACAGATCCTTCTCGTCGGAATCCCCACCAATGGCGATGCTGCCTTTCGTCTTATCGATCATGGTCTTGACGCGCTGGAAGTGGCGCTGGTTCACGATACGGCAGTAATCTGTGCAAGCAAAATATGTCCTTGTCAACCTCTGATCATGAAGTTAAGCCAGGGCTGGGTACATAAACATAACATCAGGTACCGGTACAGGTACCAATCCAAAGGGTCAAAGGGAGGGACAAGACCAGAGGAGAGTGTTATTTTCTAAAAGACCACATGAATGCAAAATCAACAAATTTGTAAAGATTATTCACAGATAGACAAGTAAATGAACCCTTTATAAGCCAGGAATTGAGTGGTGCCCCTTCATGAAGATCCATGGGGTGTGATGCATGATGGGAATCATGATGGTTTCTATGGGATAATTGCTGAAGTTCCAGATCAGTTTTTGGGTCAACGCAATAGAAGAATTAAGTTGCTAAGGGGAGAATTGATGAACAACTATTCACACAAACTCTACAAACATCATTTTTCAACATCAGACCTAGATTTCCTTAGTGCTACCGTAGATAATATTTTTCTGAATCCAAGAAAGTAATTGTATTGGAAACTTGACCTTGAACCTGGAGTAGGCAGCAGTACTATATATATCTTTTCTCGTAATGAATATTCAATTGTTAGCATAGCCTCAAACCTTCAGACTCCTTTGGGTCCTTGCCAAAGTACTCCTCCAGGGCTGCCTGCAGGCCTTTCAGTAGCCTCTCCTGGTTTTCGCTTGGACACAGGACGTAGTCGGGAGCGATGCAAGTTTGGCCACTATTCACAAACCTACCCCATGCAATACGCCTTGCTGCAACCTCTGCAACACACAAAAAGGCATTGACGTAGGTTTAATTTCGTAACAAATGCAGAAGCCTTGCTGTTTATATAAACTAGAAAATTTAATGTAAAAAAAGTAAAGATTAACTGACCGACGTCACAGTTCTTGTCCACATAGCACGGTGACTTGCCCCCCAGCTCCAGTGTGACAGGTGTCAGGTGCTTGGCGGCTGCTGCCATCACAATCTTGCCCACATTGCTGTTCCCCGTGTACATGATGTGGTCAAACTTCTGCTCCAACAGCTCTGTTGTCTCCTTCACACCTCCGTTAATGACAGCAAAGCAGTCCTGGACAAGATCAACACAAACTGTTACTTTAATCACACATAGAAATTGAAGTAGTACCGGTGTAACAAGTACATGCTTGCTTTGCAAGGTCATGGCGGCTTCAAGGCCTGGCCAAGTCATACCAAAGACTATAAAAATGGTATGTACAGCGTTCTCTACTTAGCACTTATGAGAAAGAGTACGAAAGTTGAGCACACACCACTTCCAGTGGACTGGCCCTCTGCAGAAATTTAAATGTTTGCACAACTGTGTGGCTTAAATGGCTATAGAGACAGAGATTTCATTGTCTATAAACTGGACGACCACCCTTTATGATGAAGTAAATACTAAAGCTAGCTACATTTAAGATTTGAAAATACATTTTCTATCAAATTTGATGTGTTTCAGTATTTCAGAATGCTGCACTGACGTATATGCATTCCACGACTATGGTAAAAAATACCTATACTGTTACTTGCCTTATCCACATATTTGGGGAGCAACTCCTCGATGAGAGCTGCTGTGGCTTCAGACAGCTCAGAAGGCTTCATGATTGCACAGTTGCCAGCAGAAATGGCAGCTGGAAATGTAACATAACATACAATCTAAGTTAGCTGAAGGAGAAAACATTGCAAGTCCCCACGCCGCATTAATTTCCTGCAGAAATCTGAGAACCAGGAAATAAGACTGGAGTGGCCTTCTAAGGTAGCTAGGACATATAGACAAGGCGATCGGACTTCCCAAATGAGCTCTATGGATGACCAATTACCAGGTAGCTTTGTATGTCAGTCAATTTCCATGCTGTCCCAGTTCATGAGGAAAAAACAAGTCGCTGAGTGTGTGTAAGGGGGGGGGGGGGGGAGGTACACAGTGTTTTCTTGCTGTAGGATGTCCAGAAGACGCCAGGATGCCCTGCTAGCTAATAGCCAGCTTCTCACACATTCTACTCACCGATCAGGGGGCACAGCACAAGCTGCACCGGGTAGTTCCACGCTCCGATGATGAGGACGACACCTAGCGGCTCCTTCTGAATGTAGCACTCGTCCGATATCTGCAGCAGTTCTTTCTTCACGTACTCCGGCTTGGTCCATTCATCAAGGTTGTTCAGGTGACAGATGACCTCATTCCTGGTGTAGTTTACCTCCATGACCAAACACTCCATTTTAGACTGTCAGATCAAATAAAATCATTATCTCTACAGTAGTATACATGTATGTCACCAGTTACACTGGGGTGTTCAAATTGCAGGGTCAACTCATGCCCTTATTTGCATGTCTAGGGCATTTGTCCTAAAGGAAAATTACTAAACTGTTGGAAATATACACTCAGCACAAAAAGTTTGGAAACTTAACTTTAGTCGATCGTATCTCCGTTGTTTCTTTTCAAAGCATTATATATTGTTGGAAAGCTTGACTGTGTGATTTCCTTTCTTATGATACCCAACTTATTATAATGGCAATCTCATGAAGCTAGCGCCAGGCCAGCTTACGCGAGTGGGTTGTTGAAAAAAAGTGCCCAAATTTCCCTGCTAGTGTCAAACAATCAGCGCAGCGCCAAACCCATTTGTGGTGGTGTCATCCACATCGGGAACGGAACAGTGTGTGGAGGAATGTTATGTTCACAGCTACAGATAAGATGATAAGATACAGAGAAGGTTTTTATCTCCATGAAAAATGGAGGTATAGTTTTGGGTGTGTCTGTGTTTCTGTCTGTTTGTTTGTCTGTCTGTTTGTCTGGACCACTGTAGTCAGCATAACTCAAGAGCCTCTTGATGGATTACGATGATATTTGATATGTGGGCAGGTGTTGTGAAGCCGAAATTCAAGGTCAATTTTGGGCCCCCTGGTATATGACCTTGGTACAGCAGCAGAAATTCCATTTTTGTATCTCTTGACCTGGACGTGCTATGGTCTTGATTTTTTTGGTGGCAGATAGCTTGTGGTGAAATGAAGACGTGGTGTGGGTAATCTGGGCACTTTTTTTCGTGACCCGCTCGCATAAGCAGGTCTGGTGCTCGTTCCATTAATTTACAACCATAATAAGTTTGGTATCATGGGAAAGAAAATCACACAAGCTTTTCAATGATACATAAATCATTGAAATTGATCAAGAAACAACGGAGATATGATCGACGACGACCAAAGTTAAGTTTCCAAACTTTTTGTGCTGAGTGTAGAAGTGTTTATTTAAAGTATTTTAAGGGAAGGACCTGTACTTAAGCCTGTAAGATAATAGGTACTGCATAGGTCTGAATGTCAAGTATGTACTTTCACAAACTACCGGTAATACACAAGTGGGGTACCTTTTTTAGACTAAAGATAGGTAAATTCTATCTAAAGGATGAAAATCTCAAATCTCCAAGCATATCTCTATATAGCTTTATGATGGGAGCAAAATAGTATCCAGCTGGCCAGAACCTCCAGCCAGCCCTTATCGGATATTATCTTTATTCAGGATACTATATATTTGTCCCCATAGAGATCTGCTTGGAGATTTGTTTCTTTTGTTTGAGGTTGAAAAAAAATCTTCATTCAAAGATTATCAACTATGAAAGACAGTTGGTAAAGTGTATAACTTATAACTTCTATGTACAAATAAATAGACAAACTTGTTTAGGATGAAGTCTGGCTGGAACCAGCCTAGACCTACATTGTACACCTGTATCTGAAAATTTTAGCCCTACTTCCATGCAAGCCCTACCTTGTGTAGATCCTTTCTCAGTGCCTCTGTCCACCTGTCTACGTTCTCGTCGATACAGCGTAGCAGCGCCCTCAGCTGCTCGTGTCGGTACTCCACCGACTTCATCTTATCCACGTTCGCACGCAAACGCTCCAAAACGGCCGCCATCGACATTTCCAACGCCTGTAATCAATACATCCATTTAAAACTGTAAACATGATTGTGTAGTTTAACCCAAGCAGGATGTTCTGTAATGATGTTTGTCTAATGCCCCCTACTCTCATTTTATCAAGCCAACAACAAGTATTACTGACAACAATAACAAGTCTGAGAGCTCTATCTATGTGATTATTAGCCATGACAACTGTTGTAGGGCTTCTTTTGCTTGGTGTCTCTCCCCTTTGTGAGGGCTATTGTACAAATATGATAGCCTGGGTTACAAAATCTCTTCTTGTCATGGCCTAATGCATTGGGCCTCCTCCCCAAGACCTCTGTTAGGGGCTCATTCATTGGGCCTGACCCGTGTAAGGGCTGTTAGAGCCATGATCGATTTAGTCAGATCAATGTATTAGACTGACAATTCAAGACGGCGGCCACTAAACATGCCAACGAATCCAACAAAGGTTTTGCTAAGCAAACCTGTAATTACACAACGTCAAAAGCTGTTCGTCCTACAGGTCAATGAGCGCACGGTCAAGGCAGTGCCAGGGTCCAAGCTACGCCACCATTTTTTTGACTCATGAAGAAATAGAACTTAGGCTGTTAACGTTACCTTTCGTGTCGTTTTGACAGTACAACGTTAACCATAACTACAACCATAAACACACACTAAGTTTGCGGCAGGATCGTTGGCAAAATTATACACGTAACGTTAGAGATGATTTTTGTTGTTGTTGTTGTTAGCACGGCATTCAACATTGTTAATAATATCTATCAGTTATGTAAAGTTATATGTGTTGCACTTACCTTTTGTAGAGACTTCGGTGTAAAAACGGAAACTTGTGATCTTCTGATTGATTCCGAACTGAACGACGCGACGCAGAAACTGAGAAAGTGCTAACCTAGTGACCTGCTTGTGACCCTAGAAACTAGGTCAAAGGTAACGATCGCATCAAAGCGCATTCCATATTGAGATGCTTTGACTCATCAAACGTGAAACTCCACGATTAAAAAAGATACACAGAAAATGAAAAAAAAAATTTGTTTTGTCACTCTAGATTTGTTTTATTCGATGTGAATATGATGATGTAAAGAATACATATTGAGTGAGAACCTCCTTGTTTAATCCTAACAACGACTAGAAGAGCGCGGGGATGAGACCATTTCATGTGTAGGGGTGACAAGTGTCATGATGTGATATGTATCTAATCACTCCCGTATAATTGCATCTCAGATGACCGCACGGTCCAGGTCCTGACCGCACGGGTCCCGAGCTCTGACCGCACGGCTCCTGACCGTACGGGTCCAGCTCCTGACCTGAGAATATAGGAGAAAGCGGGATACCATAGTAGAAAGCGGGCAAATATAGCAGAAAGCAGGAGAATAAAGCAGTAGAACATAGGAAAAAGTTGGAGAATGCAGGAGAATGTAGGAGAATATAGCAGAAAGCGGGAGATTGTAGAAGAAAGAGGGAGAATATAGCAGAATATAGGATATCAAGGCAGGACAGAGCAGTAGAACGCCCTGAGGAGAAAGCGGGAGATTGTAGAAGAAAGCGGGAGAATATAGGAGAATATAGGATATTATTAAAGGCAGGACAGAGCAGTAGAACGCCCTGAGGAGAAAGTGGGAGATTGTAGAAGAAAGCGGGAGAATATAGGAGAAAGCAGTAGAGTACAGGATAAAGTGGGAGATTGTAGAAGAGAGCAGGAGAATGTCGAAGTAAGGGAGCGGAGCTTGGGTTACAAGCGCAGCGGAGATTGTGTAGCGGACGGAAGCTAAAAAGGCTGGTACTCAGGCTAGGTAAACATGTGAACCGAAGACTGCCCTATAATCATTTTGCCTTTCGTGCCGCAATTGACTCAAAACGAGCAACTTTTTAACATTTTCGGCCTTTTTTGAGACGATTTTGCTGTAGTGCGGTCAGGAGCTGGACCGTGCGGTCAGGAGCTGGACTCGTGCGGACAGGAGCTGCACCCGTGCGGTCAGGAGCTGCACTCGTGCTGTCAGGAGCTGGACTCGTGCGGTCAGGAGCTGGACCGTGCGGGCAGGAGATGGACTTATACGGGGGTGCTAATGATCTAATCAAGGATCAAGGAGGTGGCTTTAGAATTTTTTTCTAATCATACCAGTATAGAGTAATAAAATATGATAAATCACACCTTAGACCAAGTCCACAAAGACCAATCAGAAATGTCTGATTCTCGACATATATAACCAATGAGGTTGAAATATATTTTAACCTCCTTGGTATAACCGACCCGTAAGCTGAAAAATGTTAAATGGTACACAAGTTGCATTTCAAAACTCGAAAGTTTGGCTAAAAAGACAGGCTGTCAGACACAGGCATATGCTTAGCAGACTGGGCCCGGTGAAACACCCTATGGTCGTCGACCAGTGAAGAATGGTGACCTGAGACCGCGAATGTACATGTGCGCAATAGTAGTTCAATAGTAGCTCTTCGGATACACCATTTTGCACCATCCTCCGTTATCTTGTCTTTTTCTAATCATCTAAGCAATGTTGGACAATCGGTTAGAAAAAAAAAAAATCTAACATAAATTGTGTTGCCAAGGCAAAAATATTCAAGATAGTTAGGTTATTAGTTATGAAATGTCCCATTGGATCCAAAGCAGATAGCGGTCACAGGCTCACAGCGGTTACAGGATCCCGGCCCAAGCATATACGGGCCCTCAAGCAGATACCTCGAAGAACCTCGACCCGATAAGTTGAAAAATCGCCAGAGGGAAGGACTGCAACGGAGGCTATGAATAGACGATGTAATTTTACAACTTCTCAAATATCAAGTAGGCGCTCCCGGCGTTGTAATCAACCCTTGGGCGATTAGAAGAAGAAAAAAACAGACACAAGATTGTATTGTGATTGTCATACCCTCTAGATGGACATTTTATTATGTAATGGTACATCTGGTGAAGTTGGTGCACGTTTTAGATAATACTTTTCTCCAAGCAGAGGTTTCGGAGCAGAGGACAAGAAGTGGCCGTGATTTTTATTTTTATTTTTATTTTTATTTTTTTGTTTTATATTTTATTTTTTTGTTATTTGTTTATTGTTAAAATCCCAACAACTCCTAGCCCCTCTCGATCGAAACCTCTGCTTGGAGAACGAATACACCCGACGCCGTAAACATCTTCCTGGACTTCTCGACGAACAATTCTTACAAAGAGCAATATCAATATGCAATACTTTCATCAAATATTTACATGTAACATTATTACCATAACTCCTTCACCGTAACATTAAAATCAGTCCTATTGCACGGTTGTTAAATTACTACTACTGGAGCAGTCGAGACCTTTTCAATTCCATTGAGAGGACAGTGAGTCGTATTAACAAATGCAACGGAGGGACTTTTTAATGATGTCATTTCAAGATATAATTACTGTCCCATCTAAGCATTGTTGTAACAGCAGAGCTCTTCGATGCACATGGTTTTGTAAGCATATTAATGTTCGGATTCTTACACAACAGTGTAGATACAGTAATCGTACAGTAGAACATTGTGGGGGATCGTCGCGTGAGTTTGACGGGGTGATGAAGCTGCTTGAAAACACGTCATTTCAAGCTATGAAAAGTCATATGTATCGAGGATTAGTCTATAGTTTTGCTTCTGACGTTCTGCTAAAGATTAAAGTCGGTTGACACCGGGACAAGAAACTGGTGACGTAACGTAACATGCACAGTCTGTCTCTTTGGAGGTATAGTGTTCTTCCACTAGTGGAATCTCTCTCAGTTGTGTAGATTTGTTCAGTAGTCACAAACGTTAACGGAACGGGGACCTGTCGTGATGGCAGACTTATATTGATGCTCCGCTTCACATGTTGTTGAAGAAATCAAAAGCTTTTTCGAGGCGTCTGGCTCCTTTCATCCGGTCTTCATTGAAAAATATATCTACACGGAAACGTTCGCCGACTTGTTGGTGAGTACTCTGATGTCCTTTGGGACAGTGGTTGTACAAACATACCGCTTGTACCTCTAGGTTGCGTATCTCCGGATCGGGGTACATATTGACGACATTATTGCGAAATTAATGAAATAATGTCCTCTTACGTATTTAAACGTACTTTTTAGACGACTTTCAAGATGTTTCGACGTGTTCATTGAGTGCGTACTGCTGTACTGTAAGCCCACTTCCTTCATGGATCCACTTTTTGCTTTTGATTCTACCGATTGTCGCTCAATCTTTTATTCTTCGCATTATCAAGTTGGTGGTACGTAGTATTTTCGTTTTTTTTTGTGATATTCATTTTCTTCTTCTGTTCTTTTGCAATTACTTTTTGAATACCAAACCGAAGAGTAGGGGTGACCCGGTGTGCTTGGCAAAACAAAAGCCAGCCGAAGCGAAGGCACATGCGCTACCACTAGCTACTTGAAAAAGCATCAGGGTGCCTCACCTCAATTGAGATCATCATGCTTCACCTCAATTCAGGATCATCATGATTTACTTTAATTGAGGATGACTGCTTTGCTTTGCTTTGCTTTACTTTGCTTTCATTTGAACGTAATTTTTTTTCTTTGCTCTGTAAGGAATCATTTATTGTTTACTTCCGAGGGCGCATACCTTATCCATACCACGTAAAGGGCATCTTCACTTGTAGGTCGCTTTGTACTATAAAGAAATTAAAGTTACAAATGCTTTATGCCTTTTGCAGACGGACGAATCGGAAACGTTTTAGCAACAAGACGTAAGCAGACAGCCCAGCAAAACAATGTGATCTCCTCAGAAATATTCAGTACGTGTCGCTCATTTTACATAATCTCATCTGGTTTCATCCAGATACTAGTGTTTCTGACAAGGAACAAAAGTCGTCGTATAATTAATTCAAATTGCTAAGTGATTTAAACCAGAGAACAGGGCCTTTTATTTGACAATACAGTAACACAAATTAATCATCATACATCCACCATATAAGTTTGAAGAAGCAGTTAGTTTTCTACAAAGATGATCCTGAAATCCTTGACATGCCTCATATTCATGAATCTGATACCAAATGCAAGAACCGATGATTCCTTTTCAGCTAGATGTTATGTCAGGAAGTATTATCTTGAAACGATTGACTATCCAAGGTCCAACATAACCAGTCTACCGACACGTCCACCACGACGAATGATATCTCATGTGTATCTTCAGCAAAATCAAATCAAAGCAATCAATATCTTAGCTGGCTTAAACTTTGAACGCGCGGTTAAAATGAACTTTAGCCATAATCTCATCACAACATTTCCTTGGGAATACTTGAAACGTCTGAAGAGTCTTGTCACTCTAGATTTGTCACACAATCAGCTGTCTACTGTTAGGGCTGGCGGGGCTATCAGGCACGGAGGGGTACTGGTATATATAAATGTAGCCTACAACAAGCTAGCCACATTTTCAGAGGCAAATCTCGGCATCCCTCCTCAAGAACATGCTTTGGCAGGACGCATGCGAGTGAGATACATACACGGTAACCCGATTCTCTGCGATTGCCGCATGTTCTGGCTGGCTGAAATCGCTCAAATGTACCGCCATTGTTTGCCGTTTAGCTGTACGGCTGCTCAACGAAGAAGCCCCTTCTTTTATGATATGATGAAGAATATCAATGGGCTGAAATGTGGCAGCCCCGAAAACCTAAAGGATGCTCCATTACATTCGTTAAACCTGCCTGCCTGTCCCATCGATGGGGAACAAACGACCAACCGTCGTTTTGAAATGACTGAACCTCTACCCACCAAAAGAAAGTCGTCAGATTACTTCAAATGTGAAGATAAACACAAAAGGTTTATCTTTGTCTTCAGAAAGTAATTAAGGGTTAATGAACCATTTTCCCTCGGCGTTCATGGTGGCATAACGCCTGGTCATAGGCCTATATAATAGCCTATCAAACCGAGCATGCGAAACGTTATTATCATCTACTAGTACATGCAGCCTTCACGGCTGATAACCACTGTGAAGTCCAAGCTTGATTTTCGTCCTTGCAGGTCCAGTAGGATTACTACAACACTGTTTAAGTTTTAGGAAACCCTTTTCAAAAGACACAATTTAGAAATGCTTGATAATAGAATTCAAAAGTAACGATATATTACTGATAGAGCTTTTGATTCTTTTAACAGATCAGAGAGCAGTTTCATTGAAAAATAAACGTTGTTTTGAATGTTTATAGAACACTTTGGGCGACCCCGGTGGTTGATATCGAGGGTTTGTTTTTCACGTGTTTTTGCATTGGTAAAAAGGAGACATCGGGATTTCATATGCATATGAACATGTCAAATGAATTGTCTCGACAAGCACGTGGGCTGTGGTAAATCAAGTCAGCATGGCCGATGGGCACATTGCAAGTATCAGTACTGCATTTTCATAAATGCGGCATTTAGAAGTTGAGTGAAAATGAACATCGTTAAACATAAATTATGCAAATAGGGACCTCATTTGCACACTTGACGAGGAAATGTTCTAAACGCCTTCTCGTTTAATGTAAAACTTTCCTACTTTCAACTGATAGAATTAAGTGATGACATTATTTGCATAATCAATGAGAAACGTCATAATACATCAGTCGTTAAGATACAGATCATATGATTGAAGTAGTAATAAATCCATAAACATATATAGCGAAATCCTCACACTGTGAACGGTATTTCAAACGCAAAAGGCAAAATGGAGGTTGGCGTGTAGTCCGAATCCCTTCATTCTGGTTGTTTCGGTTGATATGAAAGTGTCCAAAAGAGGACAGAGTTTGGACCATACGTGTGTTTGGTAGCAGACTGTTCCAGACAATAGGACTACGGTTGCCTGAAAGCCTTGGATAACAAGACTGGCCGTTTATGTGCTTCGATGAATTGTGTCAAGGCTCTAAAACAGACACATCATCATTCATGTACATATTGCAATGAGTTTGTGAATAATGAAAACATACGTCACGCGTATTGCTGACCGGTACACGTGAGGCAGTTCCGTAGCCTGATTGCATATTAGAAAGGAAGAAAAAGCATCAAACGTTACACGAACTGCCACGCCAAAAGACAGGTAAACGCTGTGTCTTTGCTGTCTTTTAGTCGGTTACGTCATCACATCCTAGCCTTCTTGAAGTGGGCTAGCTATATAGACAATGTGGTATGTAATGTACATGGTCATAGTGTCAGTCAGCAACGATTCGAATTCCTAAAGGAGAGAATACAAAATGACATAAGTATTTTGTTCAAACTACTAGGTCGAAAATGGCGACTTCTGACCTAGTTTTGTTGCATGTGGTAATACAAGTATATTGGAGGCTAGTTTGTCGATAGATGTAGCTCTATGTTTATGAACCCCTTTAATTTTGTTTTACCTTGTGCCCCAATATCTATTTATTTATTATATATATATCATTTATTATATATCATATATATTCAGGGCATATATCAATTCCTTCTTTTGTGAGAACATAGCGTGACTTGTGTTTTACCGTGCACCTGTAATTTTCAAAGCATTGCCACCCAAAGCAAAGGATTGAGGAAAGGTGAAAGGAAAAGTGTGCAAAGGTGAATCTGACATTATAACCAATAACTTCATGATGATTTTGAAATATTTCATGTGTTTCAGTCTTGCAACACTAGTAACCATGATAAATGTAGTAACCACTGACTCATTACCTGCTCGATGTTATAGTAATACTGACATCATCTGCCCTAAAGCCAATATAACCACTTTACCCACAAACCTACCTACTCGTCTACGCAAGGTAGATTTTTCGCAAAATAGGATCCGAAAAATCGAGACCTTATCAAGTCTCTCGTCTGTCAAAGTCCTAAATCTAAGCCACAACCTCATCACGATCTTTCCGTGGGACTCTTTGGAACATACCAAGTACCTTGCAACACTGGATTTGTCGCATAACAAGTTATCTACTATCAGAGCTGAAGCGGCCATCTTATACAGACGCGTACATGTGGTATATCTTCACTATCTGAACGTAGCCTACAACAAACTCGCCACGTTTTCGGAAGCAAACCTGGGATTCTCTTTGAATCATGAGACCTCTAGGTCTGTGTATAGACCAAGCAGGTGTGTACACGGGAACCCGATTCATTGTGATTGTCGCATGGCGTGGTTAGCAAGAATGGCCGAGGCGTTTTATCAATGCTGGCCATGGGCATTTAAGTGTACAGATGCTGTAAGAAATGGCCCCTTTTATGCTGACTTTATGAACAATAAGCTTACATGCAACAGTCCCATAAACCTAAGGGATGTCCCGCTACACATGGCGAAATTGACTGCGTGCCCGGTTAAACAAGAAACAACGACCTACTACGGTTATCTTGGAACGTCATTGACAAAGGGACAGCAAGCAGACAACTTCAAAACGTTAGCCAGTATTCCAGATATCCGAAGCAATACCTCATTGTACAGTGCGAACCTACATGTATCTGCTTCTACCACGAAACAAGCAGAAGTGACCAACGGAACGTCAGAAGCTCAACCTCTCATCACTGCAAAGCCACCAGACAATTTAAAAACTATTGCAAAACAGAGCCAAGGACAAGCTATTTTTATTTTCAGAAAGTGACCTTCGATACTACAATGCGGCATCATCATTAGATGATAGCGATAACAACAGGTGCAGCATATAGAGCGTTTTTCACGTGACGTCATCGCGCGCTTGTCCGCCGCCATGACGGTGTCCCTATTTGAATATTAGTGAATCATAGCTCAAGCGTTTTCGGACTGACCCTATCAAAGTATTGATGGATTTGGATATGTGATCACTCGTGACGCTTGAATTAGATTACACCTTTTAGTCTTGCTAAATATCGTAATCACAGGATTTACATGTACAAGGAAATATGAGAACGGTGCTAGTACTAGTAGGTTTATGTGCATTTCAGGACCGTGGCCACATGTGACCTAGTGTGTCATTTAACTAGATCACGTAGACTTCATTGCATGTCATGATATCTGAAAAGAAATGTAACAGTTGTTTTTAAATATGATGTGAAATGTAATTACATGTCTATTAAAGAGAATTTTAAGTGCAGATATTTTGAGTGATAATGTTGCATCTTGACCATCGGGTGT
Source organism: Branchiostoma lanceolatum (assembly GCF_035083965.1). Classification (NCBI taxonomy): domain Eukaryota; kingdom Metazoa; phylum Chordata; class Leptocardii; order Amphioxiformes; family Branchiostomatidae; genus Branchiostoma; species Branchiostoma lanceolatum. The sequence goes on along the minus strand of NC_089722.1, from coordinate 26,706,448 downwards.
GCAAGGTTTATGCGCAATTGTAAATTAACATGCATTTTTATGTAGTAGTAGGTGTTCAATTGCAACAACTGCCATTTCTATCAAGTATGTATTATATTGAATGTGTGCATTACATTGTATACAATTACTGGTTCAAGTTTACCACTATCATAGAGGCACTTACAAATATTACTAGTACTTCAATGTTAAAATCATGAGCCTTAATGAAATTTGGGATTTTGCACAGAACAGAATTAACGTGTTTATATGATATCGTAATTTACATGTTATCATCTGATTAACTTGTACTGTGCTGTTCCATTCACAAATGTGTAGCAAGGTGCACCGATCACCAGATTGCTTTTGGGAAACCGGAATAAATTGTGGACCTGGATGGAAACAATTTTGTCGTGGCACTTCTTACATTTCCCTTTTCACTTATCTGATGAATCTGCAGAACTCGTTATATGTCTTTGGTTTAGAACAGAAATTCTTCTGCATTAATCCTGAAAATCATTCGTTAGACATTCATAATGCAATTTTAATTTGACGTAATCTGCATGATGAAAGGAGAATATCCATAAGCTAGTAGGTATAGGAGTACATGGATCCTTGCATGGATTTAGAAAAGGATCATTATCAAAAAGGCAGCAGGGGTAATCAAGCCTTGATTAGGGTGCATTTGTGTCCCAAAAAATAGAATCTACAGAATCAGAAAATATCAGAAAATAATACCCGCTCCTGGAGTGGAATACTCCTTTAAAACACCATTTGAATACATTATTCTAACGGGAAGCTAGTGTTGTATGACATTCGATATGCATGGATCTCTCAATCTCTCACGCCAGAACGTCCCGCGACCTTAGATATACCAAGGAGGTTGAATAACCTCCTTAGATATACATTAGGCCAGGCTACTCTGCCGTGAGAGAATGGGATCTCTAGTTTCACTACTAATGTAAGTACTAATATCCTGTTTGTCCAACGTGCTACGTGTCTACGCAAACCTAGCGGAATTGATAAAAAATTCAATCAATTAATCGTTCCATCAATCGAGCAATCGCCTTTCCTTAGAGTAAATGTTTTTATTCAGCCTGCATCGCCAAACTAATTTTCCTGACGCAGCTTCCAAATGTCAGGCTTCCACCTCTTTGGTTTAAGAGAGACATCATACGACTGACCAAAGTACTGCACTAGAACCCTTTGTAAACGCTCGTTGATTTAAGTGATGCTAAAAACCAAAACACTTTTTTAGATACTCTTTTTTGTACAAAGATCGAGTATAAGAACGGCCACTGTGTTTCAGATCGACCATCGGTTATACTGTACCGCTGTACAATTTCTATTTGGATAATCAGGACAACACTTTCGACCTTTGACCTTTTCCCGACCGATCAGGGAGGCCTGGGCCTGGGGATCTTTTGTTTGGGTGAAACTTAGCGGCTTTTTACAAGATTTAATCTGAACGAGGAAGAAACACAAGCGTTTGCGTCTCAGGTTTGATCAGTAGGTGTAGAGAAACAGTTGCAGGACTAATCTTAGAAGGCGCACGAAAGGGAAAATGTTGTGCGCTTCAAGATTTTTGCAAGGGGGAGGGGCGGGCCCGACGGCAAGGTGTGTTGTGTCCTGGACTCTTGGAGGACGACAGAGAGATCTGGAACATCCCCTAGTCACGAGGAGCTGTGTTTCTCAGCAAGTAAGGTGGAAGACACGAGCTGTGATCTTCGACATGGGAGGTGTCATCCTGCCACAACCCCTCAAGGTCTTCCGAGGTAAGATCTAGAACAAGTTGCGATCATGTTTTTCAGTCTTGTTTATAGCCATTTAATATCAGGTGTTATTATTTTTTTTGCTCTGCAAATTCTTCTGAAGGCTTCTTTTCTACTGCTATTATATATAAAGGGGGCGAAGTCTGCTGTCTCTGATTGCCTTGTTAGAAAAATTACTCTGAAATGATTAATCATTTACTAGTTAATGACTAATTAATGACTTAAATCCTTTTATTTTTGTCCTTAGCTTAAAAATACTCAATGCTATTTAGGCCCCTTTTTCACTAGACAGCGGTCCCTAAGAAACTTATTAAAAAATAGCAACCAAAATTGGATTTCTGTAACTCTTGATTTCATATTAATTGCAAGATGTATAGTATGATTTCAAAGACAGGGAAGCACACAAAATGTAATAAAAGTTTGTTCTTTATCCATAAAATTCATTGAGCATCAAATCGGTTGTTCAGGGGTTGCAACTTGGTCGCCGGCCTTACAAAGTGGGGGTATTAAAAGTTCCATGCTTTTCAAAGTTGAGGTCATTTCTTGACATAGTACTAATGCTGGCATGACATTTAGAGAGTACTAGTAGATGTCATTGCACCATAGGAATGTGTAGAAAAGTTGTAATCTTAGAAAAAGTAATACTAGTAATACAGTGTCTATGATTTCTTGCTTTGACTTCTGTTCCCACCATGCAGCATTTGAAGTCTCGAAGCAGCTCCCTGCTGGGTCGTTGTTTAAAGTGATCAGTAGTGGCGGAGACTCCGGGGCCTGGCAGCGGCTGGAGCGGGGGGAGATCACCCAGACAGAGTTCATTGAACCCTTCAGTGAAGAGTGTCAGAGAGTGGTAAGTCAGTAGTCCAGGGGGGTTTTATTGGAAAAATTGCAAGGGGGAGCATTGGGAGGGAGGTGAGTGACCAAGTAGGGGAATGGTGTGGAGGGGAGGTTTCCCCTTTCATGGCATGTGGAGTTTTGGAGAATTGCAAGCTAAAATGGGGCATTCTTTGGCTTCCTGAGGGGCAAAATTACTGTCAGACAGCTCACAGTTGAAGACCGTGGCCACATGTGACTTAAGTAGCATCCCTGGTTAATCTGAATTTCATGCTTGTTAGAGGATTTGTTCCCCAGGGTAAGGGGATGCATGGTCAGGGCATGGGGTTGCAGCACCCCTGTTCCCTTGTTAAGATAATCCCCTGGTATTCTCATTAATGTCATTGCTGTTGTTTCCTGCTTAGCTTCTTTGGATATTTCTGTTTTCACAATCATATATGTATGTCACTATCTAGAGTGTATATGTGTTTAGTTCTTAAGAGTTGTTAGATATTAAAATAGTTCAATTGTCATGTTGCCATACATTGCACTTTTCTTTTATTCTTTATTCTTTATCAAAAATTGCAACAAGACAACACATTGTACCTGTTGCAATTGTAGCGCAATAAATTTCTTCTTCTTCTTGTATAGTTAGGACAGAAGGTGTGTGTGGCAGACTTGATGCCGTCGTTTGGTCAGCACATAGCAGAGCCCGTCCCTGCAATGCTGGATGCTGTACAGTGCATCAAAGCAGAGGGCATTAAAACAGCCCTGCTGACAAACAACTGGCTCATCAACAGACAACAGTCTTTCCTTCCTATAGACAGAAGGATATTTGATGTGGTAAGGTTTACATACATCCTTTCTTTGTGACTGAATATGAATATGTGCAATTCCAACCACAAAGATGCACAATTTTGCACTGGTAAAGGAGAAAACATTGTACAGTCAAAACTGGTCAGGCAACAACCTGGCGTAGGCAACTACTTGGCGTAGGCAGCCACGTTAAAACAGTCCAGTCCATTTCTGAATACTTAAGTTAAACTTCCTTGACTTGAGCATCTGTCCTCAGCAACCATTTTTTGTTTGTCCCTTGAGTACTGGTCCCTTGACGACTGGTTTGACTGTATGGGCATTTGAAGTCTTCTCCGGATCCTAGTGTACCTGACTGTATGTTCTTTGCATGAATTACCTAAAGTTGAAAAAAACAACATTATGTGACGTTCTCACAACATTAAAGACCACCAGGTTATTTTGTCAAATTGTTCAGGTACATGTAACTTACAGGTCCAAATCTGTACCTAAACCTCTGTACCTGGACCTGTTACCTGATGTGATATCAATGTCAATACCAATTACTCTTCATTATTCTGTTATTGTTCTGTCTGTTCCCAGGTAGTAGAGTCAGCGATAGAGAGAATGAGGAAACCAGATCCTAAGATCTACAGCCACACCCTGGAGAGGTTAAAGGTCAAACCTGAGGAGGCTGTGTTCCTGGATGACATTGGCACTAACCTTAAACCAGCCATGGACATGGGCATCACCACTGTCAAGGTCAGGCTGTAGAGTCAATGTTTTCACTAGCACAGTATGAGCATAGGAACCCCTTATGCTGTGAATTAGGCCCTTGTATACTGTATGCTGTCTTTCAATCAGTATCGGGTTGTTCCTTCCTGTGTAAGGAAGAATTTGAAATGGGCTATTTTAATGCAGTTGTGCTTTGTAAGACAAGATGTAACTCAGACTCTCGCTGCAAAGTTTCTACTTTTACTGATAAATTGATTGCTTGATTGATTGATTAATTGATTGATTGACCTACATGTAATGTTGACAAGCGGCCATGTGGCCGAACAAGCACTTTCGAAGAAAAATAAAGGCATTGACTTGACTTGACTCTTGCTGTACTGGAGACTGAACACTTAAGAGGTTTCAGGACTATCTTAGAACATGTTTGTGATGGTCTTAAACTTTAAAGGGAAAGAAAACGAGTGATACAGGTAAAACTTGTCTATTGGATGTTTGCAAACGTATGGCAATACGTTTCCTCTTCTTCCAGGTGGACAATGCAGAGCAAGCTTTACAAGACCTTGAAGCCATTTTAGAATTCCCTTTGCAAGGTAACAATCATATGTTCTACATGTGTAATGGCGTCGTGTTGGCGTAACGGATAGGGCGTTTAGGGTTTGAATGAATCGAATCCCCTGACATGCCACCGATGTTGTGCCCTTGGGAAAGGCACTTGACACACAACTTTCCTCACTCCACCCAGCTGTAGAAATGGGTGCCTGACTTTGTGGAGGTAAAAGGAGAGGGTTGAGCTCCGCCTTCCAATACTGTGCCCTAGACACAATGAATAACATTCCACTGCCCCTACAGCCTCAAAAAAGCTATAGCTATGTGACTATCTTTACCTACATGTGTGTCTAGTCATGAAAACACTCAACATTTTGTTACATAAAGACAGGCCTTTAATTGATTGACGATTGATGTAATTACAGAAATGCTGCACTTGACTAGAATTATCATCTCTGCATCAGTTTATTAAGATCAGTCATTGCCACTTATTGTCAATAAAAGCATTGTCATGCTGATTTATAAAAGAAGTTTGCAAGTTACATCTTTTCACCTTTCTTGTTTCCTTGCAGGATATGTTCCAGGGACAAGTAAAGTTAGGCAAGGCCTGGAGATAGATGTGGATGCCTTAGTAACATACATGAACCAAACACTGGTGATTACCTCTTCAGGTTTGTTGACTTAATTTTTGTTGTACAACTTACACATCAGTGCTAGAACTTAAGACTTATACCATGTTCTCCTGATTTGCATGTTTTATGAATATTAACAAAAGACGATGTGACAAGAAGGTTGCCAGGCAAGGACAACACTGAGCATTCTACAATGCCCTCCATCAGAAGATAGACAAATGCTTCCCACACGTTGGATCAAGCTACACATTATAAGGGTAAATTATCGATGGCCCCCATTTGAATAAAATGTACAAACTGCTTAATATTAATAGATATTTCATGGAGGTATGAGGTCTTCGAACTTTTGTTTATTTTTCTTGTAGATGGTGTGAATATCCGTCAGTTCTCTCACGGCCAGTCCAACCCTACCTACTACATTGGATACGGGGATAAGAAGATGGTGCTAAGGAAGAAACCAGTAAGACAAGACGTTCCAACTTCTCCCTACTGTACTTATTAGTCTAGACTCTATTCTATTCTGGCTTCAGTCTACTCCTCTGACAGTGCTTCTCTCTGCAGAATAGTCTAGATCTGGAGCCATTTCCAATTTAAATGTTTGTCCCCTATGTCATTGATTACTTCTGGAATAGTAATGGGGATCAAACTTTCAAACTGCCTGTTCGATGCCATGCCATTTCAGAGGACCATGTGACTCAGAGCCAATCATGGCTCATGCTTATATTTCAGATTAATTTTCACATGTCAAACGACTATTTCTGTGGGGAAGCAATGAAAAGAGCAGACTCAAGCTAGAATAGGATGGAGACCAGGCTACTTATACTTATGCAATAACCAAGACAAATTTGGTGAATTCCTTAAACTGCAATGCAAAGTTTCAGGCAGTTTTAGAAAAAGATTGATTTAGTCATTTTGTTATGCATCAAGAATTAAAAATACAACGGTAGCATCTCTTTGTTTCTGATGGATGTTGTCCTGACCATGACTTATTCATGTTCAGCCAGGAAAGCTGTTACCATCAGCCCATGCTGTGGAGAGGGAGTACAGGTGGGTCACCTTCATTTCTTGTTGAAAATGTACTCTTATAGAAATGCAAGCTTCAGGGATATGACTACCATATTTTTTAGTACATCTAGTTCATATGTCTAGTATTGCAAATCAAGTGCTTAGCTCAGTTTAGACAACATTAGTGTTAGCAATGTTTTCTCTTTGTTCAAGCTGCAATATTGGGCTAAAATAAATCAAAAGAGGCTTTCTTGACACAGGGAGGTGCATGTTTTATTTATGACTGTCAGCAGTTTTGTAAGGGGATGAGTCAAATATCTTCAGTTATTTTAAGTATACTATTAGTGACAGGAATTGTACATGTCAAAACTTCATCCCATTTGCATTGCCTATATATGTCTCGTCAGCACTTTGCAATAGCAATAGGTGCAGTCTGAACAGCCAAAGCAATTAATAAATAGATAGATAGATATTGAAAAGTGACAGAGATTGAATGGATGTGTTGTACAATCATGTATCTGTAGAGTGATGAAGGCAGTGAAGGAGGCTGGTGTCCCCATACCTGAGCTGGTGGCTCTCTGTGAAGAAGACAGGTAAGGATGACACAACAATACTGTATGTTGTATTCTTAAAGGATAAGGAATATTAGACAAAACAAAATTGAGAAGAAAAGGTGCATCTCAGCTTTCAAGGTCACAGAAGCTTACAGTAGCTACATGGGGGTGATAATAAGCTGCAGCTTTTGTAAAGCTTCTTCAGCTTTTGCCTTTCCAGATCTATGATTTTCAACCTGTAGGAAACTGTAGTACCATTCAGACTCACTAGATGGGGATTCTGCACTATGGTGACATGAAAAATAATGCAGGAAAGTTGACATTGATCAGATGGAACACAACCATGCAATTTGGTGTATATCCCTCCCTATGCTAAATATGGATGTTTCTTTACAATGTAGAGTATATATATACTAGACAAGGAGGAAAATATAAGTCGTAAAACATATTGTGGAGTTGTTCTTTAATAGAGTGTTTCTGTTGTTTTGTGCAGTGTAATTGGTACGCCATTTTACTTGATGGAGTATGTGGCAGGAAGACTTTTGAAAGATCCCAGCCTACCTGGAATGGATGCTGAGCAAAGAAAGGTAAAATATCTTGTAGAAATATACAAAACGATAAATTCACAAGTCATCAGATTTCATGATCAAAGAAAGTGTTTCACAAAAGTGGATTTCATAGTGAATTTTGTAAATCAGAATTGTTGTTGCTGTACAGTAAGTTCCTTAAAAAGCTAGAGGTACGTTGGCATATTAAAGTTATCATCTATCATTTCGTACACATGACAATGACAAACTGCTGGAAAATAATCAACCTGAATGACATGTTGTGCCTGCTATTTTGGTATCTATAACAGGAGATATACTCCGCCATGAATGAAGTCCTGTACCAGATCCATAGTGTGGACGTTAGGAAGGCTGGCCTGGAAGACTACGGCAAACATGGTAATTGTGACTTTTGTTATTAAACTTTTTGACCTGCAGTTGGGAAGTCCTAAATTGTGCCCTTGGAAAAGGCACTTCACACCAATTTTCTCACTTGACTCAACTGAACACTAGTATTTGAATGTAGTTTCAGTTAGGGATTAGCTACATGGGAGTGACGGTTAGCCCTTGGATGGGACGTAAAGCCAGCTAATGTGAAATAGATTTAGGAGAATTTCTCCAGTACAATATATCATCATCACAATATATATCAATATTCAGATAACCAAAACAAATGCTGTATGCAGGTATGATTATTCAAAATTTGAAAACGTTTTTGATGTGTTTTTTAACAGGTAACTACGTTCAGCGTCAGATCTCACGCTGGGGGAAGCAGTACGAGGCCAGTAAGACTCACGACATCCCCGCCATGGACCGCCTGCTGACATGGCTGCCTGTCCACGCGCCGTCCTCCGACAAAACCACCGTGGTACACGGCGATTTCAGGTCCGACTCATGTCCATTTAGTGCTGCCTATCATGATCAATACCTTACATGTACATTGCTGTTATATTGTGTTTATGCAGTGATATGATACAGTAATAATGCAATCAGGGCTGTCTCCAGCTAGAATTTTTCTTTCGTCCCATTCATTGTTTGGGAGCTTATTTTGTGATTTCAATTCTTAAATCTGTCATATCAAACTTACAAGAATACATTTTCATAAATTTCATGTCATTAAGTTCAGATCTTTTAGACGGATGGGGTAAAAATTTTCTCTGTCCCAACATGCAAATTTCCGTCCCGGGACAGAGGGACGGGACCTGGAGACAGCTCTGGCCATGGATGCAATTGTATAATGCTTTAATTACACCAATCCATGTATAATGATATGAATAATTGATGAACCTGTTGTCATCATCATCAACTGTGTCTCTAGCCATTTAACTGAAGAGCTGTTGTCTTTTTCAGACTGGATAACCTGATTTTCCATCCCACCAAGCCAAAGGTGCTGGCTGTCCTCGACTGGGAGCTGTCCACATTAGGAGATCCGATATCAGACCTGGCTTACAACTGTCTACAGCATCATCTGCCTTCACAGTTCCCTATACTGAAAGGTAAAGTTGGAAACAGTTCCCTATACTTAAAGGTACGGAAACAGCTTTTCATACTTGAAGGTACATGTATATAGAAACAGTTCCCTATACGTACTTAAAGGTATGGAAACAGTTCCATATACTTAAAAGTATGGAAACAGTTCCCTATACTTAAAGGTAGAGAAACAGTTCCCTATACTGAAATGTATGGAAACAGTAATTACTAAAAGGTACAATGAATATGGAAACAGCTCCCTAATGTCTACTAAAAGCTATATGCAAAGAGTTCCATATACATGTACTTAAAAGTAAGGATTCAAAACGGTTCCCTCTACTTAAAGGTATGGAAACAGGACATGATGCAATGTATGCTTCCGGTATTTCTTTCTTTATGTAGTCTACCTGCCTGCTTCATTATTTTCCTGCAATCGTCCATGTGCCCAGAAATTAACTTTTTTGTGTCATAATGTTGAAAATGTGTTGTGTACTTTAGGTTTGGGCGGAATGGAGCTGGGAGGACTGGGTATCCCCAGTGACAGACAGTACATGGAGGAGTACTGTCAGAGGATGGGGGACCCTCCCGTGGCTAACTGGGACTTCTACCAGGCCTTCAGTTTCTTCCGTGTGGCCGCTATCCTACAGGGAGTGTACAAGAGAGCTACACAAGGTACACATCTGTACTAACTTTTAAGTGTACCAAATTGCAACATTTTCTTATCTTATTATGACAACTTGAAGTAACAGGTTTGAGCCAGATCTGCAACTTTCTCCAGCTTTGAACATCACAGTCACCATCAAAACAAAGTTTTAACGTACTTCAGGCTCGGGATACCTGCTGCCAGGTTTTTCTTCAGATGGCTTCACAGTGAACATGGCGGCCAGTATGGAACCCCGCACCACGGCTTATTTTAGAACACATATTCACCTTTACCTTACAACTATATGTAATCACGATGAGCACTTTTTTTGGCAAACTGCTTATAAAAGTTTTCCTTCTTTCACGTTATACTATAGGTACCTAATTTTCACCTTTCTGAAAGCTGAAATAGTCATAATCCTTTTATATATCATTACAAATAGGCCAAGCCAGCTCCAAGCAGGCTATTTCTGTGGGCATCATGGCAAAGGAGGCGGCAGAGCTTGCCTGGAAGTTTGCCACGCGGGAGGGCTTCCGAGTCTTCAACACGCCGCAGGACAATTCTGGTACACGGCACTACAGCTCTCTCAGTAACGTACATGCCAGTAACAGAGGGACTGATGGGATAGGTAGTGAGTTGAGGCATGCTGGTCATGAGGGAACCCCAGCAGGTTTGTGGTAACTTCCAAAAGTGGGCTCTTAGGTATAGATTCAAGATCTATGATTATCATAGATGGCAACAGTCGATATGCTATAATGTGCATGTCATCAGGCATGCATGTGTGCATGTACATGTATATCAACTAGGATGTAATCTCAGATAGCTGAGAAATAAATTGTTGGATTTGATGTTACGCTTTTTTAGTGGCTAGGTTTCAAATTAGCAAGGATGATTGTTTATCATTTACTATAATTATATATTAAGTTAATATTCAGCATTTCAGCTTTGAACCAGGTGCACCATGCTCATGAACATCATTAATGACTTAATGGAATTTTATCCATATGTCATATGGAATTTTATCCATATGTCATACATTTTCCTAAGTGTCTCTTTATCTATATAAAGAGACTTCTTTATTGATCAAGTATTTTTGCTATTTCCCTGGTACATACCATGATTTCTGAGTTCTCAATCGTTGCTAGCAGTGTCACTATGCATTTATCTTATAAGAATCATCAGTTTTGAGACAATAAAAGTAATTTCCTGAATTGATTTTCTTGCTAAAAATATTCAATATGTTATGACATGATTTGTACCATTATCAGTCATTGACAAGCATTGCTTTTGTTTGACACAAAAAGGAACTCAAACACCATTGTGTATTTACTTATCTATTTTGACTTATCATTTATGATTGTGCTGATATAATTTAATATGTAAAGTTTATTTTGTACTCTAAATCCGTGACTCCTCCCCCTCCACTTTGACCTTGTTGAAAAGCGGCCTGTGTGGCCGAACAAGCAAGCATTCGAAAGTCAATAAAGGTTTTGATTGATTGGTTGATTGATTGATTGATTGATTGATTGACATAACATTGTGTATTCTGTGCTTCAGGACTTGTGGCCGTCACCCCTGAGAGTCTGCTAGAAGATGTGAAGAACATTCATTACAAACTTAGAAAGTTCATGGACGAACACATCTACCCTAACGAGGAGAAACTGAGTGCTCACCAGAACTCAGCAGACAGATGGAACCCTCATCCACTTGTGGAGGAACTTAAGGTACTTAAGTCCACTTTCTTGTCACAAATTGTTGGTACAATTATTGTTAAATGTGTTGTACAAAATTGCAGCTGAAGAAGGTTGTCATAGATCCTTGTCAACAACTGTCATATACATGTACATGTCATGTACATGTACATGTAGCTCTCTCGAAAATTGTATGGTGAAGTTGTATAACATAAATGTATGTGACTCGCTATGCCCCAAACTGAATGATTGTACAGGGGTGAAAATCAGTACCATAGATTGTGAGATTTTTGTTATCAACCATAGTGTCCATACCCTTACTAAAGGCGGTTTTAAGCTGGTTACATTTATTTTTTGTAGTGAGCTCTCGCTGGGAACTCATCAATCATGTGCTCTCATCTTATCTTCCCTTGCTTTACTATGGTTGTGTCAACCACAAACTCGAAGACACTGCAAACTCTTGATTTTTCTCCTTGCGGCGATATTTAGTCTCACAAACTGAATGAACATACAGTTGTGAAAACATGATTTTGAGGCTTCTACATGCATGTGAAGGTTGGCCTTGTTTTTGCTCTCACAAATCAAATGCATCACTGACAGTACATTGAGTTGAACATTCAGAATGAATTGTTGCACTCAGACCGAGGCAAAGGCCAGTGGACTGTGGAACCTGTTCCTGCCCAGGGAGGCTGACCCTGAGGTCAAGTTTGGAGCTGGTCTCACTAATGTGGAGTACGCACACCTGTGTGAGACCATGGGACGGTCTATTTATGCACCAGAGGTAAATTTTATTAGATGAGCCAACAAATATATCTTGCCACTGAAGATACTATTGATAGTGAAGATACTGTAGGTATGATAATTGTTTTGATTCTATTGTACTGGTTGTTTAATGTCTGCAAATGCATATCTTATGTCTTGCCAGCAGGGCTAGCCCTTTAATTTATAATTTTATGACGGACTGGGCAGCTGGATGTAGGACTTTCTCCTCCAAACTAATCAATGGATTGCCAGGATATTTCACTATATGAAGTCGAGAAAATAAAGCACAAGGAGAGCCAAGACTCCCACCAATATAGCATTTACATTGTACAGAATTTACATTATAGAAAATATGCATACATATGTTGATTTAAAAATGATTAAAGGTTTACCAAAAAACGAGACATCACAGTAAATATTCATTCACGATGTTTTGTGCGATCCTGTCCACAAATAAACAATTGTCAATAAAATCCTAATCTCTTTTGTTGAGATACAAACAGAAAAGATACATTACTTTGCCTAATGATTTTCCACAGGTGTTTAACTGTTCGGCCCCTGATACTGGGAACATGGAGGTGCTGGTGAAGTACGGGAACCCTGAACAGCAGGGGGAGTGGCTGGACAGGCTGCTGGATGGAAGTATCCGGTCCTGCTTTGCCATGACTGAACCACAGGTTACTTAAACCCAATTAAATTGCACCCCTAGTGACCCTATATCGTTCCAATACTAGAAGATACTTGAGCGTTAATTGAAGAAAGACTGATTGCAGCTGCAGGGTGTTCAGACCACTGCAGCAGCAGAACACAGTGGACTACTACTACCAGCACTTGATCGTAGCAACCAGTAAACAGGTGGAATAGAGCGACCCCTCCAAATATGACTATCAACTGAAGTTTGATTATTCCAAAGTTCGAGTTGATGGTTGCCATAGGTTGTTATGTTGTGGTTACAATCAAAACTGTTCTGATTTTCTGTTTAATTTGCACACATTGACATAGTAACTACCATGCTAGCTTCACGTTGGTAGCTCTTTTTTACTTTTCTTAGTTTTCTGATATTTACTGCTCAGACGAACAGGAACATAATGATGAGTCTTTGAGTGCAATTTTTTAATTTCTTTACGTGTAGGATGTGATTAAATGTTTGACCTTGCTCTGTCTTTTTATGCTAGTTAATTAGTTGACGGAGATGTTTTTCATTTTCTCCACAGGTTGCCTCGTCTGATGCCACCAACATTCAGGCCTCTATAGTTAGAGATGGGGACAGCTATGTACTGAATGGACATAAATGGTGGACCTCAGGTGTTAAAAACAACAGATAGTTGAAAAGTCATTATTTGAAACAATAACCAGACCGGTATGTTGACTTTGTGGGTCTGGTGGTTACATTTGGGTCTATTACAAAATGTCCTTTTCCTCACAATGATTATCAAATTGAAATCAGCCCTTATACATGTAACCATTTGTGTTTTTCAGGTGGTATGGACCCCAGGTGTAAGCTGTGCATCTTTATGGGGAAGACAGACCCAGGAACAGACAGACACAAGCAGCAGTCCATGATCTTAGTACCCATGGACGCTCCAGGAGTCAAGGTCATCCGGCCGCTGTCAGTCTTTGGCTATGATGATGCTCCAGGTAATCATCTAGTGTCATCTTCCTTTTATGTAATATTGGAATCTGTATAGTAAAGCACTGTATCAGTTAGCCTTTAGAAATCTACATGTACGGGTGCTATTATATGTACTGCATGATCATGAGGTGCTGAATGATTAGGTCAGTGGATACTGTTTCGATTCCTGGTCGGGATAGATGTTGTGTCCTTGGAAAAGGCACTTAACATGACTTTTCTCACTCCAGCCAGTTGTAAATGGGTGCCCAACTTTGGTTGGGGAGGTAAAAGGTGGTGGAAGGAGAGGGAGGGCTCCACCTTCCATACTATACCCAAGACACAGTGGATTCACAAGTTGAACCCACTACCCCTATGGCCTCAAGAAGGCTATGGGACTTTTATGCCTTGAATATTTTCAGGTGCTACAATGTATGTAGTGCTAACTGTCTAATGTTGTCTAAGTCTGAGTCATGAAGGTTGAAAATATTTGCTGATGTTGTTCCTTGCCATACAGCTGGTCATGCGGAGGTCGTTTTTGAGAACGTTCGAGTCCCAGCAAAGAACTTGCTCCTGGGGGAGGGGAGAGGGTTTGAGATTGCCCAGGGACGCCTGGGACCAGGCCGCATCCACCACTGCATGCGTCTGATTGGCTCGGCAGAGCGGTCTCTCGAACTAATGATTGACAGGGTAGGTAACACTACGGTCTTCTCTCACTCATAAATCTTGCCTTCAAGTCTCAATACTTTTTGAAAAAGGTGGTTTATTATGGGTTATTCCTCTTTTCTTTGAATACAGTTGTAGAATTTTGTATAAAAGTTTTTTTTGTCATTTTCACATCTTGAATGTTAGTGATTTAGTAATTTGTGTTCATATTGTTATTGAAATAAAGCAGTCTTGTTTGTCTTGGTGAAAGGGTCCCTTAAAATACAGCTGATAAATCATGATCACTGAAGAAGTTAAAAGATAAATGAAAATCAATGGAAAACATTTGCTTTTTCTTGTGAAGGTACAAGAGCGGGTGGCGTTTGGAAAGCCTTTGGCCAATCAGGGGACCATTATGGCAGACATCGCGGAGTCGCGGATGGAGATCGACCAGGCCAGACTCCTCACACTAAAGGCTGCTCACATGATGGACACCGTGGGAAACAAGGTTTGTATCCCATTTTAACCTTCTCCCTGCAGAGGTATCCTTTTTTCATCATATTTGTATTGCTTATGTGTTAGGCAGTAGGTAGGTGGTTAATGAAACTTTCAGTTCAATGGCAAAATACCATGTTCAAAAGCAGCCATGCTGCCAAATAAGCTATCGTGGTGAAACAAAGGCTTTGAATTTTGAATATAGTGAATGAAAAATACAATTAACAGCATTTTATCGAAGAGATTACATACTAGATAATGTTAAAAGAGTTGACTTACGACAATCATGTCAAATTTTCTATAAAATAATTTCACCTGCAAATTTTTATTTTTTGCCTGTTACGTGCCCTGTTATACAATATTTTCTCTTTCATGTATCTTCCCAGGCTGCAGCACCAGAGATAGCCATGATCAAGGTCGTTGCCCCCAGGATGGCACAGAGAGTGATTGACAGGTCCATGCAGGCAAGTGCCTAGCAATAGTCTGATTACATCTCTCAATACAAGAAAACATGATATCGTATTATGTAACAAAAAGGACACATGTACTTGATAAAAGTGTTACTTCTATTAGAAATCGTTACAGTTAGATTAGTGGAGTGTAGCAAGTCATAAGATTATTTCTATGTGGTTATGTTGTAAAGCCTTTGTAAAAAGGACAAAATTTAGGTGTGTTGCCCACAAGATCCTATACCAAATAAAAAACATTAAAAACTGTAAGTTACAGATCTCATTTAAAAACAACAGTAGAGATACAGCCTTGAGTAACTGAACATGTAGTTTAATCAAAATTGATACAGTTGAAAGAAAAGTGTAGTATGACAGTCACTGTAACTGAATACATTTAGTTGTCCGTTTGGCGGGATGGGAATGAGTGTACAGATCTGGTTTTAGATCAACAGTAGAGGCGCAGCCTTGAGTAACTTAACTTGTAGTTGAGGGTGAGGTAAGTTTAATCAAAATCAATACAATTGAAAGAAAAATGTACACGTTGTATGATCATGACAGTCATTAAATGTTAATTGTCCATTGCAGGCGTTTGGCGGGATGGGACTGAGCGGAGACACCCCATTGGCTACATTCTACTCGTGGGCGCGAGTGTTACGGTTGGCGGACGGGCCTGATGAGGTCCACCGACAGGCCATTGCTAGGATGGAAATCCGCAAGAGGAGGAAATGAAATACGCTAGAAAAAAAGACACAACTAGATATCACTTTGAATAGACAAGGTTAATTTTGTGAAGACAGCAAATTTTCTTTACAAGTGGCTTACAATTTTGTACATATTGATCATAAGGTGTGCGGCCTAACCAGTGTGAACCCCCTGGACAGTCACTTGGATGTGCGGTGTGAAGACTAGCCGACTGCTGCCCACCCCTGTGTCAGGGACCCCAGCAGCAGTATAATCAAATAATGGATACTACTATAATATATAATATCACTTTGAATAGACCTAGTTAATTTTGTTAAGACAGCAAAAATTTCTTGTCAATTGGATAATTGATCTACATGTACGAGGATTTCTTTGATTTCCCTCTCGATTGTCTAACAGAGTACATGTATTTTATTGTGCTGTGTATCTATAGTAGATTAGTGTTGTGTCATATAATATTATATTTATGTTGCCATTGATATAACTTAATCATTGGGGTTTAAACTTTGTCAAATTGGATTCATAATTTGGGTTCACTAAAAGTTAGCAATATCTGTAAAGGATCAAGAAAACACAAATTGTTCATTTTCGATTCATGTTGTTTTTTCATCATCTCATGACCAACAATTTAAGTTGCTATAAAAATTGTAAACAACAATGTACATAAATTATGATGTATGGATGATATGGAGCAAGGAGGTTTAACTAATGATAAGACCCATGTATAGGGTAAATGGTATGTCTTGAAAAGTACTTTATTAAGGTGGCCTACATATATTTTTATGCAGAGTGTATTTCAAAGCTTCTGTGCCTCTTGTTAATTCCACATCATTTGCAGAAATCAAGGGCATTATATAGGACTTGTTATATCATATCGTATTGACATGGAGTTGGTTTAATGCTTGGTTAAAGAAATTTTGCATAGTGACATCTATTATCTTGTATGATCATGAATAAATCATGAAGGTAATGAAAATGCTATGAGTCAAGGCTATAATCTGATCAGCAAAATAAAAGTATGTTTCTGCACTGAACTTACATATATATATATTAGCTGTTGATGGAATGATACAATGATAATACTGCACCAAAAACATATTTTAAGTGTTCAATAACCGTCAATGATCGAAGTTTAGACATCTAAGTAATAAAATACGCCAAAAGAAGTTTATATGCAGCTTACTCAAGCAACTATATGTGATTTTGTTCAATTCACCATAAGCATTAAAGACATTGAAGCAGATATTGGGAGGAATTTTCTTTTTGCCCTCCGATACAACAAGACTCGAAGCCAAACATCTGCTTGGAGATGTTATGATGACCTATTATTGGTCGTTGACCTCATGGGTGTTTTCCATGATGCCACGTTTCGTGACGTCACAAGTCACGTGCTGAAGGGTGCGGTCTGTCCACTATTGTTATTATTTTGTCGCGACGTCGGGACATGGTACAGAAATATGAGTAAGTACAAGCCACGATTGCTCGCATTTTGCTAACGTTTTAAGACACAGAACCACTGAAATGTACAAAATGAAAGCTACAGAAAACTTTGAATAGCAAGTTTTCGGTTGACAATTTTCTCTGATTTCTGTTTTGGTCGTTTTTACTTCCGGGATCAGCTCCGCCCCCCTCCCCCTCCTCCCATGTTGTCAGTGTGTAGGAAAAGCGATCACTGAACTTGGTGGGACAGTTTTGACAGCCGATGTTTTTAAAGAGCAACTCAGTTTGTCGCTTAATAGAGCCGAATCTAGTGTAAGATTTAGATCAGATACAAGAAAATCCCGCACGCGCTCACACATGTTTTGAATTTAATGCAACATGTGTGAGCGCGCGCGGGATTTTCTTTTTAACATTTAAAAACAATTTGTTGTTAAACGCTGCGTGTATTTGTTACATCATATTCGGCATTTCTCTGAAAAGCTACCGACCAGCATCTTTCGGAACTTTAAAGAAAATCAGGAAAGTTTGTTTCTGTGAATAGATCATAGAATTCAAAGTAATTTCGCCACCTCGCAGTCTATCATGATCATTAGGGCCATTGGGGGTGAATCAGGAATAACAAAAGGCACAGGCGCCGGAAAAGATCCGTATTTCCAGGAAATTCCGGGCGCGTGTCACCTGCACACTGAAAATCCAGGAAGTGGTCAGACTCTATCTGAGTATCACATGCATGTCTCCTAATTTTCACAATGCCTCAAATTGAAAATTAAAAAAATGGATTTACAGTATTAAAAATAAGCTTGATGTTTTGTGGCACGATGCATATGCTTTTATCAATATCAATTGTTTTGTTGTCACATAGACGTGCTGCATCATCTAAGTTTGGGATGGAGATGACAGTTCTCTGTGGTTTGGTGGTAGCACTTGTGTGTCCACCTCTGGTCACCTGTGTGACCACTCCAGAAACCACCACATCAACGACTCGTGCATCAAATGGTAGGCTGTCGGCAACCTTCACACCAGATACAGGATTCGCACAAATGAGGATCGGCAACACATCTGGGACCAATACGGACATCAGTCTTAGATTTAAGACAAGGTAATTTTTTTCACACATTTTAAGTGTTCTGTGACATGCATATGAATTCACACCTCCCACATCCCAAAAATGATGACATAACCTTTTTAGAGGTTGAAATTCTGCTACAGAATTTTTTTGCATTTAGAGAAGCCTTAGACTGGAAGACTATGTGCCAGATTTACACTTTTCTAAAGATTTAGCTACAGTTGTATGCTTTGTAATAAGATATGACAAAGTTATGTGATGTCCAATGTTAGCTGTATAGTACATACATGTACTTTCTCTATATTTCTCATCAGGTTGAGAGTTTTGCATTCTGGGCAAATTTTTTTAAATATACAGCTTACAGTTTTAACTGTTAGTACTGCAATGACATGTACCTGTACTTAAGTACGAAAATCATCATTTTGATTATTGAAATGGCCAATTGAAGATGGATATTCTGTTGATACAATATTGTCATGTCGTTCATAATGAATAGTATTATATCCTAACTCTGTTTTATATCATATACTCCAGAATTTCTGCTGGGTTACTATTCTACTTTGGAGGTCCAACATATCTTGCTGTCTACTTGAATCATAGAGGAGGCCTTGTACTGCATCTAAATTCTCAGGTAAGTTACGGGTTTGTGGAAAAAGCTGGCCCTGTCTACCTGGCCAGTCTACCCTGGCTATCTACCCTTTTTGGACCCCAAGGGCATGCATGGGGGTTTTGCATCTGATTGAATTTTCTTGAGGAAAACCTGGGCAGTGGCAATCCCAGCTGTGGGTGGGCTGGATCATACTGTTGGACGATAGGGACAGATCTGAGCAACTCCACAAACACTGGAAGAAAATCTATTATTGATAAACAAACATCTAGGTATACAACAAAATGTACTAGGATTGTTACACTAGATAGAAGAGGTGTGATGGGGTACAGGATAAACTAAGAAAACTGATAGGATGGTTTGCCAGGGCAGCAGCTGCTAAAAGATTTCGTCAGTATCTGGGCTACAGTAACCCCCAGGGGTGTCATACATCTGTTGTGAATTTACCTGTTGTGACAAACAAAGGTCCTATTGTTGTCTGGCTCATCCTACTAGTTTTCTTTGCTTCCTTGTATTACTTTCTACTTCAATTTTGTTTAACATTTCAGGAACATTTTATTGTACACATGTACTTGGAACTTTTTTTCCAGTCTTGGTGGAATTGCTTTACCAGCATCACCCCACACCCCGGCCCCAACCCAATAGGCATTGTCTTCCATCCAGCTCACACACATCTGGAATTGCATTGACCCAGTTTTTGCTTAAGGAAATTCCATTAAAGCCCAAACCCCCATGCATACCCTTGGGCCCAAAAAAGGTAGACAGCCAGGGTAGACAGGCCAGGTAGACAGGGACAGCTTTTCCGCAATCCCGGTAAGTTACAACTATCACTCTGAGTCTTAAAAATTTGCTATTGGCCACCTGTGCCAAAGAACCACCTTGCCAATGTGGCCACTTTGTGGTGGTCCCTTAAATAATATTTCCTATTGATCAAAGCATTAAGAATCCTGTCTATACATATGCATGTAGTGACCTCCTATCCGCTGTGAGCTTGTGTTTTTATGTCCCTTGAGTAGTTGGTCCTACTGTCCAACTGGCCACCATTTAGCCCCTAGAAGCAAGAGAGTGCATGTGTTACACAGGATATGCCAAAATTATGTACAAATAATTGTTATATGAGTAACAATATTATGATATGATATGAGGCCACACCATTTTAATTTCTTGGATAACGCAAGTTTAAAAAAAATATGCTAGATTGGAAAATCAACAGGAAAACAGAATCTCAGAGGAAAGTTTATACTTTGGTGCACACAATTTCCGGGAGTGAACAGGGTCAGGTGCAAGTTTTCACCCCAGCCTTCCGCCTTCATGATTTTTTTTGTGTGCTAAGATTTAAAAAAAATCTGTTAACCAAGAAATTAAATTGGTGTGGCCTAATGATATCATAACAATGAATTCTCAACTGCAGGGAAGCAGGGAAGGTGTTAGTAGCAGAGAAACCTTTGGGAAAGACTTCAATGATGGGAATTGGCATCAAATCACTGTGCGCAGAACCGGAAACATGGCCACTCTACGTGACAGCACAGATGACACTATAAGTATTGGACATGTCACTCATGGTAATTATATCAAGTTGTGTGGAAATCTTTCCCTTAAGGCTTAACACCAAAACTTACCATGGTCATAATATATGTTGTTATTTCATCACTTGCAATTAGCCTTTGGACAAGAATTTGCATTAAAAGTTGTTATTAATTTGCATGAAAGATTATGATATCTATGGTATGATAATTGTGATGCATTCTTCTCACAGTTTTTTGTCTTAAAGTAAGAGAAGCAGAGATTTTGTGACAAGGGTTTGTTTTCTACAAATTTCAGATTTTTGCATGACTGTATAAACTTAGAATTTGATATCATAAGGAGGAAACTCTGGGATTGTTTAGGCGACCCACACATGTATATGTACTGAGTCTACTGACACTGACCTCTCAATGTAGATACCATTATAGACATTATTTTGAATCATTTACATACAATAGTACTAAAAATATTGTTATAGCTTGTTGTACTGTCCATGTCAAAATTCCAATGTACCGTCTTGTCCTTGTCAGCCCTTTGTAATAGCAACAGGCTAGTTGGGCAGCCCTGGCTGTGTGTGTTGAACAGCCAAACCAATAACGGTTAAATAAATATCATTTTGAACAGGTATCATACAAGACATCAATGAAGAACTCCATACAGATAAACTGTTCATTGGTGGTGCACCAGATGACATCTTCCCAGCGGGTTTTGTGTGGAGGACGCCCTTCCGTGGTTGTCTTGAGGACGTTCGCTTTGCATCTTACATGTTTAACGACCCCAAGGATCAAGACGTCTTGTATTTTGATGGAATCTTTTCTTGGTATGTAACACCTCGAGTATGTCTAATTTGTAACAGCACCATTGCTTTATAAAGAGAATTACTTAACACGGTTGTTGTACATAATGGTATTCTTAAAAGTCTTTCTTTCATTTACTGAGTCAGAAGCTATTAGAATGTACTTATTAGCTTTCAGTCCTTTGTTTCCCAGAAATGTAGACTCAATTTTGAAATGATATACAAGAAAACATTTGCTTCTAGTGACTTAGTGAAGTGTATGTACATTGTAAGTGGTCACATTGGCCAGGTTGTCTTTTGGTAGAGATGGTCATTTGTACAGGTGCGACTGTATTCATAATTCAAATTGACCAGTTCTATCTCTAGTGCTCATATAGTCTCATATGCCAACTAAGCTGTTTTCTATGTATGTTTCAGGCTGGGGTGTTTGGAATCATTGACATGTGGTTTTGAGTGTCTAGGCATGATAGATAAGGACTGCAGCCTCGGTGCCTGCATGTGTTCACCCTCCTACCATGTGTTGTCTGAGGATCCATTAGTTTGTGGCAGGACAACCCTCGCCCCATGGCCATGTGGAGCAGCTCAAGGATGCACAGGTACTTTCATGCTGGATTTTTGTTGTCATTTCTGTTAGCCAGCATCACACGTTTGGAAAATTGCTTGCCTGTTTTCTACGAGTTGAAAAGGACATTTTCAATAGCCTGGAGTTCAGCCTTGTTTGCTTTGGGGTAGCGACGTTGGGAGAGGGCCAAAGCTAACAAGGCTGGACTCCAGGCTATACACACTGCCAGTGTTCTCTTGATCACTGCTAAATGTTTAGGAAGCAGCTGATGTTCGCAGGTCACTGAGCCCCTTTGAAAAATAATGTAGTATAGTTGATTTTCAGGTGAAATATACACTCAATTCTCTGGCGATGTTGAGATTTGAAACCTTCTGATGATCAACAAGTTTTGTCGAAGGCTGTTGACAGTGTGACACCAGTAGCACCTTATTTGTTAAGCAATAATAAATGTTAATGTAGATATAGATTGTCTGGAAAATTGAATGAATTTTTCTAAAGGAGTATAAACATGTTGTTATCTTTGTTATTGTTCTTCCAGAGAAACAACTCAATTATTTTAGCTTTTTATTAGCTTTATATATAACACTTTTCGGGTGATGCTGCATGAACCAAATAGCACTCATTTGCACATCTTTTTAGTGGTTTGCTTTTTTGAAATGGGTCTTTTTATTACTGTTTAAACTCAAAGCACACAATCATACGGAGTATGGTACAGTACTTTTTTGGGGGGAACATTGCAATAATTTTTTGGTAATTGTTTAGGCTTATAGCTTATGTACATGTGCATAATTAATTAGTGTAAGTTCTGATATGTAATCTATTTTCCTTCAGACAACAATGGTGACAACAAGGACAACAGAGACAATTTCTTCACTGATGACGATGAATTGCCCATAATCTGGGTTATCGTCATTTCAGTCTGTATTTTTGTGGCTCTGCTCTGTTTGTGCTACTGTGTTAACCAAAAGCAGCGTCCAGAGCGCACGCCAAGTAAGCCCTATCATATTTGGGCATTACACAGGTATTTTCCCCAGTACTCTGACAAACGCTAGTCTGTATAACGCAAACTCCACCTGTCCGGGGATTTCTGTCCCCTCCCTGCCGATTACAGGATGGCGAGCGGTCACAGGAGGCTTGATTGAATTCAGGCTAGACAAAAGCACGCATGCAACAAAAAACAACAAAATTTTCTTTTTTTGAAAATCTAAATTTGATGTATTTCGTTTCCCAGAAAACGACAGAACCAGACCCAACGCAGTTGAGACTGAGGATGGTGCATTCCCAGTCTGGGTCTTCATTCCCCTCGCTTTCTTTGCTGTACTCGGCCTGTTTTTCTGTATATTCAGGAAGAAGGAACCTCAACGCAGTCCACAGGCTGCACAAAGTAAGACCTGCATGCTACAGTAAACTTTTTAGATTCACAGCACTTAAATTTCATGGTATTTAAAGTTGAAAATTGCAGGTTGAAGCTGATAGCAGTTACATAGTGGAAAACAAAACATTATCATCAAACTTCACGAATGAGATGAGTTTTCAGCAAAACTGCATGGTCACCATGAAAACCACAATCTTAAAAACATAGCAAAAATTTCAAAATGTACAGACTGAGTATACTACACAAATAATTGCACCATCACCTGCTTTTCTTGAAATATCAATCTAAGATCACTCCAGAAATACTGCATATGAATATACTGAAATATCTATTCCATCTCCAAAAACTTACAATTGGAGACACCTTCAAAATGTCAGAGAACTAGGGAAATCTTGTGTGCCCTATTAATAAGTATTATCATTTCTATTTGATACTCGGTCCTAGATAAGTTCACTTGATATAGGTTTAGATGACAAATGTTTTTTCAAAAGAAAGACTAAATGCAGCATAGTAGATGATGATGATGATACTTTTATATTAAGTAATACTGGGTATTACAATTGATTTATGGAAGCATTAGGATTTCTCATTTATTTTGATTGTAGAAACCTATTTTTCGTTCACATCTTTCACTTTGTACTTGGTATACGTGTTTATTTTACATCTCTACAAATCCTATATTTGACTTTTTATCGTCTCCCCACAGCCACAACGGCCATACCCATGACTCAGTCCAGTGAAGTTGCCTTTGACCTCAACCCGCCCACCTACCAAGAGGTTGTCACGGTTACAGACGTGAACCCCGCCCTGACTGAACTGTCCGTCACGGAGCCACCAATGTACGACAACATCGAAATCCGCAGTCATCCACCAACAGCCAACCAGCAAACAGAACTGTCCAACCACGACAGAGGCGTGCGGCCGACAGCGCTACCGAGTTCTACAGATGGTCTTCCATCTCAGTATGAGGGTAATCAGGTCCCATTTGAGGGTCAAAGGTCACCTGACATGCCTCCTCCTGCCTATGACAGTTTTATGGAGTATTCTAAAACACCCCCTGGGAGTCTAGAGGCGTTAGATGTGTAAGCAAGGGGTGGGTACCGGTACACTGAATCATATACAAAATGTACTGCTAAACAGGATCAGGTCCAGATCTAGAACTGGAACTGAATGGCAGACAGGTGCCCAGTGCCCACCCCTACATGTGTGTAGTGTAGGCTGTTGATGTTTTTACAGGTTTTCTTGATTATAGTAAAATTCATGAACCATTGATATTGCTACATTTGGGAGAGGCACAATTCAAATTCAATTTGGATTGTAAATGACAAAAACTTGCTTTCCTTTATTTTATCTTTTAAACAATTATATATATATATAACAGTCATCATCATATCTAACAATAACATGTTTATATGTTACAAGAGAATAATGTGAGTTTGTTTGGTTTTTAAACCTCCTTGCTTGAAGTCTACCATCACTGATTCCAGTTACTTCCACCAGCTGCAGTTCAAATGTCAGTTGTCAGGTGGCATCCATGTTGATCTTCTTTGCCTCTTTTGTGCCAGTAGGTCAAAAACGTCAGATGGTTGCAGCAAAAGACTGGCAGAAAAATACTGAAGTCTTCCTATAGTAACATGTAGTTATGTTTGGAACAAAATATGTGTTAAGTTCTATTCATGCCAGCATTATAATCAGGTTACAAGGGTGGTGCTTTTAAGTAATCACGTAAATAAAGAGTGATAATCTGTAAATAGTACTAATTTTAAAGATATAAATTATAAATTGTGCCTCTGCCATAGGTAGAGCCAATTGCATTTTTATTATGTTCATAGAAAAAAATCAGATTTTGCCTGTCATCTACAATGTAGGATAAAAAAAATTCTGTATCAGGGATATACAATAATTCTATTTTGTGCAGGTGTAATGTCATGCTTTAATGCATTTGTATGCTCTACTTATGAAAAAAACTTCAGCATTGTTAAGGAGTTGGTTTTATTAAAAGTGCAAATGTTACAGCATTGTAATCTCTACACAAGTAATTTTAGAATATTTCTTGGTATATTTTTTATACTGCAGGGACCCATGTTATTTTTGGTAAGGCGTAAGAAAGTGTCAGGTGGTGGGTTGTACATAAATAAAGAGTGAGCCATGAGTACACTGTGATGCATTGTATGTAGTTATTGTAGTATTTTTGGCCTTCGCTTCTTTGCTAAGATACTTTGCATACTTTGGACAAATTGTGTTATTTCTGAAGAGAATATCATCAACTTATATGATTTATGCAAATGAGGACCTTATTTATTTGCATAATCGCTGAGAAACATCTATGAAACGTCAGTTGTAATTATAAAGGTTATCGTCGTTTGGCGAAGGTATCAGGTCGCTGAAATTCAGTTATACACGCGCAATTTCAGCTTCCTGTGTGTCAGGGGAAATCTTTGTTGAACAGCCCTCTTGTTTCCTCCACTTTGGCTGGATATACACATGTAAAGCGGAGCATTCACAGAATAAAGCACATAAGGCCGAATTAAACGCGCAAGAGTAAGCCACGCATCTGCTTGAAGATCCAAACGTGCCAGGCACATGCTCCTGGTACCACCACGAGATAACCACATCATCTTGGCAACCAATCAGAATCACAAGTGTCGATGACTCACACAGTGGTCTGACTGAATCCAACTGTCTCCATAGAAAAGACACGTGTGCTAGTTTGTGGCTTGTTGTGCCTGGTAGTGCCGGGTGACCTTCAGCGGGTATCGGCAAACCGCCAATTCAGTCCCCGCCATTAACCAACCTCAAACCGACAAATCAGCACATTTCTCACCAGACATGTTTTCTGATGGCATGAAGTTGTGAAATGCACTGTAGACATCGTGACATTTGAGGGGGTGTGAGTCATGGACAGATGTTTCACGCTATATGTAATGAATGATGGGAAAATCATTAAGATGCGATCTCTAGTGACTTGTAACACGAGAAAGGCTACAAACCTGTCAATATATATATACATAAGGAGAAAAATATTACGCTGTGAGAAGACTAAATCTAAATCAGTACACGATTGGCTTGCAAGAGATTAATAAAACACGACAACATTTGACAAATCAACGTCTTTTTTAAACAAATCTAATTAGTAGTTAGAACAGAAATGAGCTGCGAATACTGGTCAAAATAACAAAATTCGGTAAACCTGCTATGCTATTGCCATGCGTCTAAAGACCCAGGCTATATGAGTCTTCTTCGCGTATGATTTATGATTGGGGTTATCAAAAGTTAATCTGTAAGTTATTGATTGCATAAAATAAGGCGGATTAATCTGTACTCTGATCTTTACCCCCTCTCCTATTGCAACTTGAAGTTTGATCGTCGGACTGTCATGTACAAACTTAGATAACACTGAAATATTATTTGAATCAACTCTTAGGTCATGGGTTTTGTCACTCCGTTCAGTGAACTTGGCAAGGCTTAGCTTTCTTGGAAGTTGCGGTCTGTTAAAACAGATCGTCTTGACTTCCTGTTTTTTCTGCTTCTGTCAGCGAGATTTCCGTGCCAGGATTTCTCCAGAGGGTCGACAAACAGGTCCGGAGGTCCACGCCCCCGTCCCCATGGTGATGGACCTACTGTTCTATAAATACCAGCTGTTATCGAAGCGAATGTGCCAGAAACCCGAGGGCAGGCTAGCTCAAGACGACAGCGCCTCTCAGCCGAGGGAACATCTAGCGTAGCTTGATTTCTTGTGTCTTCTTGAAGAAGTGACGTTACAGGATGAAGACGGTGTTCGTGCTGTGCTGTTTTCTTGTGGCCGCACAGGCCTGGCCGGGCAGTTTCTGGCGTAAGTACAGACATACTTTGTCCCTTGTTTCTTTTTGTTTGAGTTTGATAGGTTATAAATGTAACATCTGTTTGATACATTTGTTCGGCGATGTTATTCTTCATTTCGAAAAAGGCGCAGCTTTTCAATGTAAAATGTTCAGCCATTTCAAAACGCATCTTAGGAACGTCCTTAAGAAAATGGAACACAGTATCTACTGTCATCGTAAAAATAACATCTAGGTCTTGATTTGTACATTTTTTTCTCAATTCATAGCCTGGGTGGCATCCGCTTTATACTAGTACCAGAACGCCTACACTCGCTGCCCTTAAAGAAGATTTTTCAGGATCTTTCAGGTTAATGACCGTTAATGAGTCAGTAGTAAGATCCCCGGTGGTAACCGGATAGCACCCAGGCTAGACAAAATGCGATCGAAGAATGCTAATAGTACTGCGTTGCACACAAAAAAGTTGAGAGGCCAAAACAAATAGCGTTAAAAGAAAAGAAAAACAATTGACTTTATGAAAAGCTTGCCTAGCTCGTGACCGATATAATTCGTCATTTGTTTAGATTTTCCCCTAAGCGATTCCTTAAGTTTTGCAAACAGTAAATCTCTTCAAAAGTTATACATAACTATTTCTGAACAAGGCATACTGACAGTGAATATGCCTTTTCAACAGGTCACTTTCACGATGAGGACCCAACATCCGACCCGGAACGTCCGAGCAACTTCTCGCCAGGGTCCAGTTTCAGCCCTTTCGGTCGACCCGGTCAGAACTTCTGGGACAGAATGTCTGGTGAGTGTTGAGAATTTTTTACGACTTTCAGAGCAGCCAACGTACAGTTGCAAGGATGAATTTTTATGTGCGGCCTGTTGTAGTACTTCATTCCGTTTTTATAGGTGATACCTTCGCCAAAAAGGTTAACGATATGTCTCCGTACGTGTTTGTTTGTGTTTTTTGTATGTGTATGTGTGTGCGTGTTTGTGAACAGCAAAACTAAAGTTATCAGTGGATAGTTATTAAATTCGACATGTGTTGACAAAACGAAGGACAGATTTTTGTTAATCATTGGGCTCCTGGTAGCTTTCTATGGTACTGCAGCAGAACCTCTGTTTTTGGAATCTCATATGATGGTCATAATTTTTGAGTGTTACTGTCGAGAGTCGTCACAATGTGCTTTGTGCATAGATTTGCATTTTATTTCATCAAAGTCGTTACAATGTGGTTTTCTACATTTAAATTTTACGTAGACGGGTGTCTATAGCTAGATCTAAAAGCTGAACGTGAATCGCCTTTTTGACCTATTATGTATCCGAATTAGAAAATTTTCATTCTGTCAAGGTAATCTCTACGCGTTCTCTGGCTGTTCTGGTTCAGTCGTGTCCGTTTCCCAGTATTTTTCGATCCTGTTGATTTTACCGGTGGTTGAGAAGTCCCCGTAGTCGAGAAAGATCGTCCGTTGATGCAGGAAACAGTCACCCCGCTCCCCGTGCCGCAGTAGACCGCAGTGGATCCGTATGTCTCTGTAATACCGGGGAGACAGATCCCTGGAGATGGTGTGAAGAAAATGGTTAGCTTTCAACAACAACAAAAAAAGAAGGAAAAAATGTCTCCCTCAGTATTAAAGATTTTTTTTCTCGTTTCAATGCATCCTCATTTGAGGTGAAGCATGATGCTTTTCCAAGTAGCTAGTGGTAGTGCAATGCGGCTTCGCTACGGCTCGCGTTCAACAGTTTGGCCAAGCACACCGGGTCACCCCTACTCTTCTCGATATTAAAGTGTGCACGTGTTGGGTTCTTTTACGTGCAGATGTTTGACGCTTGAGGCTAATGCCTAAAGCTCCATCATACACGGGGCCGCCGGCTTTACGTCACCATCCGAAATGACGTATGCAATCCCTTACAACATGTCCGAGCTCGAATCGACCCCGAGGATCGAACGGAATTTGATCCAGATGGCGAAGCAGCGGGGTTGTGTTACCGCTTGCGGCACGGGGACAAGATTTGTGACAATGCGAAATAATTGAATAACTGTGACAATTACAGGCAAGGTTAGGATATATTTTTGAAAAAGAACAAAAACATTAACATTTGAGGAATTGATCAGAAGTTTCAAATCCCCCAAATGATACATGATCCACCAACCTGACAGTGTCACCGTGCAGTTCTAACTGTCGCCAGTGCAGCAGCGCCCCCTGGCTGGCCATGAAGATAATGTTCCCCCAATCCCCGCCCGCCTCTCTCTCCGCCGAGCAGTAGGCCAGGATGTCCCGGTGTGTCTGTAGCTGTGCGATCAGTCCGGTGTTTTTCTCCCACACCAGAGATTCCACTTCAGTGGGGATGTCTTCATATGGCAGTTTTCTTCCCAAGAATCCCACAAATAACCATTCTAGATTGAAGATTAAGAAACATTTCTTGTTGTCTATCTACAATGTCGTTTGGTCAGAAGAGAACAGTATATGCAGGTGATGTAGCAAAGAGTGGGAAATCTAAAAAAAAAAAAATGAATTCATTTATGGACTATGGCCTTTTAAAATCTCTTGATTATGCATAATTTATTCATATCGGGAGACTTGCGTAAACGCGAGGCTGCAGTGCAGTATATATATATACAGTACGTATACTAGTATAGGTGATCCATTGCAGAAGTGCAGATTCTTACGCATGAACTGCATGCCTTCGACCGCGTAATCGGACAAAGTTCATTGGAAGGTCATACAAGCTACTCCGCGAATCCGAAGTCTCAAGATACATAATTTTTTGTTTTCTTTTGTATGTATGATATAAAAGTTACACCTCTGACTTGCATTTAAACAAACACCTCTCCTATGCGCCAAAACAAACTTACCTTTCGACGAACATTCCTGAAGTCTGCGTTTCCCGTTAGGAAAAAAACACTGTATTTTTCTCCCGTCGCTCAACTCGTAAAACGTGCCTTTCATGGCATCAGTTATTTCTGGTAATTCTTCAGCGCCAGCGGAGTTCACTTGCGAGAGAACAAAATCTTTCATCTCAGCTAAAAATATAAAGTCTTCGGCGAATCGTCCTCTTGTTAATTCTTGCGATCTAGCTTCGAAGTCCGACATGTTGGTACGGGGTTCGGAATACAAATAGTTGGACTTTGACACAGTCTAGTTCGGTGGCATTGGTACATGTATTCTTATCACGGTCAAAATGGAATGTTCTATTGCAAGATTTCACATAGGGGTGTTCCTAATGCTTTTTTCCCTTTTTTCAAATGGAAGTGTGCACGTAAGCGTGTCAAAAATGATTTATTGCATGGGATATGGTAACAACAATTAAAGGAGATGGGGTAAAATACATACCGCCCTACCTCCCCCACGGTTTTCACAATTTCCCGGACGCAACCATTTCTTTTCAACCAACAGTGTTAACAAATAGGTTGTCGTTTGTACCAAAGTTTTTCCGAAAACCTGCCTGGTTAGGAGAGATTAGTTTGTATTCATCTAAATATGTTGTAAGTCTTGTATTTATAACAGAGGTGAATAGCTTGGCTAAGCCGCTTGTCACCGAAATTCCCCTGTAGTTATTTGCGTCATCTTTTGCACCACCTTTGTGTAGTGCAACAATGTGGCTCTTGCACCATTCCTGGGGAAAGTATCCTGCAGACAGGAATAGATCAAAAAGTTTGACTAATGGTACTAAAAGTATCAATAACCTAGTTTGACTAATGGTACTAAAAGTATCAATAACCTATTGTTACAGCAAAGTCAGACACAGTTTACTGACGCATGTATGTTTTTCCTATGTTTTTATCATGTATTTGCAATTAGCCCACGGGCATGAACTTGCAATAAACTTCTTTAACTATGTATTGATGTAGCCTGGGTACCATCCTCCGTAGTTACCGCTGGCTTTCCCTTTTTGCTTGCTTAACACGGAGAGCCAGTGCTAACTTCGGAGGATGTTACCCAGGCTAGTATGACTGTTTTTTATGGAGTACTCCAAGTTTGAACTGTGTATTCATTTTTGTGATATAAGTATATGCTCTGGCCATGGGTATCTCTAAATAGATATCTTGCAAGGCTGTATGTTTGTCTGATTATTTCTATTAATGTCGTCTCGCAGCTCTCTTCACCCAGACGTGGAGTGAGATGCTCTCCGGACTCGGCGGTTTCCCAACTTTGGACCGCAATTCCACGGACGGTAAGTAACATCTCAACAACGAAAATCAATATTTTGTTAGAACTATACTAGTTTCTAGTAATCTATAAGACGATATGGTAAAAAAATACACCAGAAAGACTGACCTGTGTACAGTAGTAAAAGCAGTATTACGAATATCTACATTTTAACTCTTAGACAACAGAATTGTATGAAAAGAATAATATAAAGTACAAAATCAAAAAGTATAGACCCGGAAAGCATCTAAATTGTTTCAGGTAAAATAGAACATTTATCAATTGCAATAAATCGTTAAGGGTACTTTTCCCCCATTGACCGCAGATTTCTTGGATGGTGCGAGTGTTTTTGTCCACACAAGCGCTGGATCGTTCGGCTGTAGTTATGACTGGGACAACATGAGACCAAACTGTACCGGCAATACTACCTCCACCGTCACTGTAAGTATGGGCAAGCATTATTTACTGGAGTAAAAACTGTCATCACAAAGTTATGTATGTTGTACTGAATGGGCTGTGCAAGAACCATCATTCCTAGCTGGATATGGCGTATCTCCAAGCAGATATGGGGTGGGGTAACAGTGGACCGCCTGAAAAGCCGGCCTGTACGAAAACGTTAGGAATTTCACCCCGACATCTGCTAGAACATGGCTGTTTGTCTCTAGGGGTCAAAGTCTGCGGTACATCGATAGCTTCATTATTTAGGTAAAGGAACTTAAGTAAAAGCTTTCCTAGTTGACAGCCATGACATATAGCCTCCATTAACATTAATCCAGCGGGTTACATAAATCCGCCGCTTTGAAAAACAGTGGGTTTGAGAGATTTCTCGGTGCAGCACCCCCAGGTATGCACACTTTAGATATACAGTAGTGCATTATACTGGCGGACGTTGCGTTGGAGATCTAGCTGTTCGGACGTATCTTTTCAGGTGGCGGAATTATGTACCCTGGTGGAATTTATGTTAGTGTACGTTAATAAGGCGACTTCTCGTGGCAGGTCCAGTCCACGAAGTGTATATGGCAGGCTGACACCTACAACTGTACAACCTTCCGTAAGCAAGACGACAGGGAGGAGACCACGCAGGTGGCCGGGAACTGCACGGTGGAGGAGGGAGTGCGCACCTGCCCCGGGGCACCTGTCCAGCCCACGGGGTTCGACCTGGTCAAGGTGTTCGACCGCCGCGTGGACTGCTTGTTCCGGCCACTACAGGTCAGTCATTGGTGCATGCCCACACTTGGGTTTCTCATCGTCCAGCAGTCACATATAATTCAATTCAATCTTCATTGAACAGACATACTGAGTCTGAATTATGATGTTCTGACTAAATCTCGGTAAGCTAATTCAATATCAAAAGTTTACAAATAAGCTAAAATCTATGATAGACAACATTAAAACATATTCACATTCATTAACAATCGCGTCACATTATCAATTCAATACATAAGAGGAGACGTCTTTTAATTTGCGAATAGTATACATGTACGTAGACACGATACACCATTTAAACACAGTTGAAATAATGTATAATGATCGCAAATTTCTCTGTTCAAGTTTTATTTGATTTATTTCGCTGTTTGATAATTCTGCATGGACGTTGTTATGCAACTAGTAGCGGTTCTTTCATTCCAAAACTTTTAAAACATCGCTGGTCTTATCGTCATCTATTTGGTTCATCGCTTATCAGTGTTGATTGTTAGCTGTTACTGTTATTCATTTACTAGTGTTAGTTCTTTGGTTAATTGCTAGTTATTTTGTCCCGGTGAGGGGGGCTGTGACACCGGTCGCTAGACTTAGGGTACGAGAGGTATATGCATAGATGAAATCTTTTCAACAAGCTTATTGACAAAATACCGTACAAACACTGAGAGACCAGCCTGTCATCTTGGATATTTATTTTGCCTTGTATTGTATTGTATTGTATTGTATTGTATTGTATTGTATTGTAATTTGATTTGAATACCGGGATTTCAGTTGTAAACAATAGCTAATAATTGTAATACCACAGCAAGAGCTACGCAAAAGTGGCTGTCAACTCCACATTGTGGGTTTAGGCCCTGGCTTGTGGACAAACAAGACAAAGCTAAGAATGGTTTGTACAAAAACTTTGACCATAGGCCACAATGAAGTGCGACTTCACATGCGCCCTCGGAAATGTGAAATGTCTCTTTTATGTTTTGACAATGGATTGCAGTGTATCATATAAGCGGAAAATGTCAACTTGCAGGTATAACTCAAAATATTGTCCTTGTCAAGTCTTTCAAGGCTATTTCGAAAAAAGAGGCAAATTGGTGATAATTCATTCAGGCATGTTTTTACAAGTAATGTTCCTAGTTACATTTTTGCTGTGCGTAGCTGGAAGAAACTAAGGGTAGAGGTTCTCCTCATCCCAAAAGTCGCACTTATCTCGAAGGTAGCCTTGACCAACGCTGTTCTTCGGAACATCAAAGACCAGGTTGGTGTAGTTCTGGGCAGATCCAAAGGAAGGCCAGGCCAGGACTTGGTCAGCAGGAAGGCTGGTCTGTTGAGTGCCAGGGGTGTTGGGGTTGCCGGTGTGAGCAAAGTTGCCGTAGTAGTATGCCATGGAGTCAGCTAGGACCTGCTCTTCGGGGGTGAACTTGAACTGACTTGCCGCAGGCGCTAGTGAAATGGACTGGAACTCGAAGGGTAGCTCAGTGCCATGGCAGACTTTGCCGTTACAGTACGGGAACTGTCCCCAAATATAACCGTTTGATACGGGATGAGCGAAGACATACAGCCATGTGCTCGAATGTCCGTTCTTGAGAGCGCTTTTGAGGATATTACGTGTCGGGCAGGAGAAGATGAAATGGGTGGCCAGTGTTGACAGGGTCGGACGTTCGTCGCCTGTATTGGAGGGTGGGTACATCCTAAGAACTGAGAAGGCTGACGTCTTAAAGATGGCAAGCATTGCTTCCTGATATTTACTTGTTGACAAAGGTGATGACAAACCTTCGCCTATGAACAGAACGGCTTCTTCTGTATTTGTTCCGATAATGAGAGGCTTTTTCTGAAAGTTTCCAGTCGAGAAGCTTTGCACCATTTGTCTAGTGATCATGTCACCATCTATGATAGGTCCCCAGGGTTCGGCTATTTCAGTTAAGTGAAGCGGATTGACGATCGTATTTTGAACTGCTTGCTGGGCGTTAGAGATTCTGGAGGCGTCCGCTTCTCGCAGGCACTCCATGTCTCCGACTGAACAGTTCAGGATTGCAGCAAAGTCGTTACCAAAGATGATGCCTTCCAGCTGACTTCTGAAGTAAAGGCCTGTGGGTGCGCTGGACACGATGGCTTTGTGGAACAGCCTCTCGCTTCCTTCGTTGACCAGGTGGAATAGCACGGAGTACGCTCCTGCACTTTCCCCGAACAGTGTGACTTGGTTCTTGTCTCCACCAAAGGCTCCGATGTTGTCCTGTACCCACTGAAGTGCTGCTACTTGATCGAGGAGGCCGTAGTTGCCCATAGCGGCGTCTTTCCCAGTCCCTGCCCTGAGGAAGCCCAGAGAGCTCAGTCTGTAGTTGGCTGCCACAACAACAGTGTCAGTTTTGTTAGCAAAGAATCTGCTGTCATACAAGATACCCATAGCAGAGTATTCAAAGAAATTGCCTCCATGGATGTAGATGATGACCGGTTTCTTTGACTTGGGGCTGGCAGTGTTCGGCACAAAGACGTTCAGGTAAAGACAGTCCTCACTTCTCACCCTCTCCGCGACCGGAGGGCATTGTGCAATGTTATCCGGGTCGTTGGGACCGCAGGTAGCCTGGATGCAGATAGGGCTCCGTTTGGTGGCATTGTAGATGTCAGGCGCCCATGGCTTAGAAGGCTGTGGTGGGCGCCACCTTAGGTTTCCTGTTGGAGGATCTGCAAACGGTATACCGTAAAAGATTTTTCCCTCCTCGACATAGATTCCCCTGACAGGGCCGTGCGACGTCTGGGCGACCGGACCATCCGAGGCACCACTTCTACAGATACCACAACCAAAAAGTACCAGAACTACGAGCAGCTGAAGAGACAGAAAGGCCATGACTGCGTTTTATCCTTAAGTGTGTCAGACTCTATGAGGGCTACCCGTTTCCAAGTGGGCGTTGTCTATATCTGCTGATTCGCAGTTTATGTTTGTTCGTATCGTGACAAATCATGCAAATGAAGTATCTTATCTACCCCTATATAATGTATGGACGTGTGCATACATATATAACGGACCCTAAAAGAGCAGCTGCCATACGTGTTGTCTAGTAGTCTTATTGTTTTGGAGATTCATTTGACTTTTCCCCCATATTGACTTGTTTAAAGTTTAGATGTCTGTAATTGTGAACCAATGTTAAGTTGTTTTTAGCTGGTCATGCATACTAGTGTAGAGTGATTGGTTGATGAGGTGGTATCCAGGTCATGTAAATAGACTACAGTTTCGTCGCTGGCCAAAGTACAGTGTGAGTGCGGCGTGACTAGGGTCATCTAAAGCTTATGAAATACAGGTTGGACGTTGTACTTTGGCCAGAACCGAGGCTTTGTATCCTCTGTTTACGTTTGCAGTGATTTGACCCCAGGCGAGAGATGGTGTTTTCTTGGCCCACTTAGCTTGTATGGAACCTTTAGGGAGATACTAGAGACATGAACGTTTGATAAGGAAAATCTGCGAAGTAAACCTACTTGCAAGAAAATATCATTGAAGTTGCAATATATGAAGGCGACTTAATATTCACGATTCAGTCTACTCGAGCTCACGTATACCCAGCCCTCGTGTTTGGCTCACAAATATATGAGCATAAAAAATAAGGCAAGACATTAAATCAACAAGCTTTTTAAGACATATAAAAGTTGATACAGTGCGAACGGAGTTTTAACTGATAAGTTTCCGTACTTATTTTTCGCTACGTTTATAATTACCATTGATACCGTTACTAGCTAACCCAGTTTCTAGTACTAGATCCATACTTATGTCTCGTAATTTTATTCAAAATTCAGTTATTCTTTTGGGTCTCTTCCCTCTAGATCGCCGTTTTCTGCCCCGACTCCAACGATCCGGTGACCGAAGATTCCCTCAACTGTGACGACAGCGGCCTAATGTTGGACTACCACTGCCGAGAGCGCCAGACGCATTCCGAGGCCGGGGAACCCGAGGTTCATCCCGAGGCCGGGGAGCCCGAGGGACAAGATGCCGAGATCACATGGGTGGAGGGAGCAGAGGAAAGACCAGAGGGGGAGACAGACGTGGAAGAGCCATTCCCCATCAAAGTTTATGAGGAGAAGGTGCTAGACATTTTATGACTATCTAAAGCTAATGTGGCTTTGTACTTTTATCTGACTGACTAGGAAGGATGGACTGGGCTGGGATGTTTAAAACATGCACCGGGGCATGGTAAAGGTGGTTGTGAAAAGAAAGACATAAGATCTGTGCTATATTTGGTGACAGAATTGTACTATGGCACTAGTACTGTCCCAAGCCTCTGAGCTGACGCTGCTGTGCTTTGTCTTTCCACCAGGTGCGCTGCAAAGTTGGAGAGGACGACGTCGTCATCTGCTCTCGTTCCCAGAAGAAGTTTGATGACGAGGACGTGCTTCAGCGAGACCAGGAGGACAAACCCTGCAAATGGGACGGCTCGAACGAGGTCTTCTCGTGCTAGATCTGCTCCGAGCTCTCGGTCTGAGTTTTCATGAAGTCAGATACTTGTGTTTTCCGTCAAATCGTAGGAAAATCATTATCAGGAATATGAGAAACTATATATATACAAGAGCATAAGAGGATAGAATTTATGGCATTCATGGAACACGCAAAAGCCAGTCATTAGAGATAGAGAACGCATTTTGCCGAAACCATATGGACACATGTTTGCTCGCAATCATAATCAATGACTAACTTGTTCCCTGAATGGAAAATATCGATAACTTTGAAGAATATGTTCATAAATTCTGAATTTCAGACCTGTTTGATTCGCCATGTAATCGTCAGTGTTTTTTATTTCAAAAATAAAGAGGAAAAAAAGGTGAAGAAATAGGAATGCACTGGTTTGTGTTCATTAGTGTTTCTGTAGAATTGATTGATTGATTGATTGAAAGTATGTTACGCCGAGAATATATCGAATGTGATATAAAGCTCGAGTGTATTGGAAACGCAACTTATGGAATAAATGGTTTTGTGGAGTTCTAGATCTATATCAGATATGCTTCCAAACTTTGCGTTTGAATAAAGGTTAACATTGGCATGTGCAAACAGCTAATGGCCATTCGCAGATATGTGCATTCTTTCATAGTGACAAGTAGGGGTGGGTACCGGTACCGTGTACCGGTACAAAACCGGTATTTTTGTGTGGACCGGTCAAAATAAACCGGTCCGGAAAAAATCAGTGGACCAGACTTTGGACCGATTGGAAAATTCACAATACAAGACTACCAGCAGGCGGTCACATAATAAAATATAATAATGTTACTGGTCTAAGAAAATACAAAACAGCAGATTTAACGAGTCGTGGTTGCTCTTTTTCGAAGATGTTAGCTGTGAAATATATCTAGAAACACTCAAAGGATGAGTCAACACAGGGCGAGGCGAGTATAGTTAATTATAAGACAGTGCGAACCTAAAAAATTATATCGTTCCAGACATGGCGTTATTGTCCGACACACGCATATACTTGCAATAAAGTAAATCACTCTCCAAAGTACGGTGTCCGGACCTGGACCTGACCCTCTGGACCTGGACCTGGACCGTACCTGAATTTTCTGTACCGGTACCCACCCCTAGTGACAAGGCAATGACTACATGATAACTAATTCACATTGATTAATGACCATAGAATGGTAGTGTCAGGTGATGCATATGATAATGATAGATAAACTGATCAATAAAAATCCATCACAATCGACACACGATTTTTCCCCATGATTTGTATCACTCCATAATTTGTATCATTTGTCAATCAAATAGGTCATTATTATTAGGTGTCATGATATTATGATTTTCACATAATTCAAAAGGTACGTAGTTAGGTACCTAACCCTGCTATAAACAAGTCGCCGTGCCTTTCTTTTGATTTATCAATCTGCAATAAGGATATTCCTAAAATCTTTTACCTTTGCTAGCAAAAGAATATATATTGGTAGCGCAAAGCTACAAAACCGGTACGTGAGTTAGAATTAGCAGACAACACCGTATATGGGCATAGACTATGCCACTGGACCATTGGTATAATTTTTATCTTAAATCTGATGATACTGTTTACTAGCTTTCAGCCCTTAAACATTGAATGAGATACATTATGAAAAACTCAACTCAATATATCTTACGTCACATTTCTGATCAAATTCACTTTCTACTAAGAATGTATTACACCCCTGTGGGCGAGTGGAATCGGCTAGCACTTCCGGGTTGCTTCCAGATTTCAGCGTTCCTGACTTCAGTTCTCAGCTCCGTTACACTCAAGCTCAACGACACCATGATCGTCGAGTTTGTATCCCTCCACGCTAGCCTGTGTGTTTTAGGAATCATCCTGTCTATCTACGCTTTACATGTGGAGTTAGAAAAGGAGAAGAACAAGAGTTACGTGGCGTTCTGTGACTTCAGTGACCGTGTGAGCTGTACCAAGGCCTTCAGTTCTTAGTAAGTTTGATTATACGGGAGTCATACGGGGGAGGGCGGCGATAGACACATTCAGAACCACATGGAAACTGCTTTGACTATGATAGAGCTCGAAGATTTTGGGTGGTAGTCTCAGTGGACAGGAAGGCGACGTTTTTTTAGATGTATGATTGAGTATATGGTTATGGCATATTTAACCCCGAAAACGGCAATTTACGGCCCCGCCCACAAGTAGTAGGTTATGTTTATACACTGGGTGCATGGGAGGTATTGGTAGCTTGTGAATTTGATGTATGAACTAACATTAAAGCTTGACTTCACACATGACATGTCATGCACAAATAACGGAAGGACATTCAAAATTAAGTTATATTTCTCTTTGAACACATTCCAGCTATGGCAAAGGGTTTGGACTACTCCAATACATTGTGGGGGAGGACAGCATCCTGCTTCAGCCCAACAGCGTACTTGGAATCATCTTCTACGTGCTGCAACTTGTCCTCGGTAAGTTAAAAATCATAATGTACAACGATGATGACCTTACTAAATCTTGATGATACTTCGCCAGACATCCAGCCATCAGTGTGGGGAGGTTTAATAGTGACTATTGTGAAGCAATCTATTAAAAGTACAAGTTAAGCTATGGCTCAACTGGTAGCAGCCTTACAGTTAAGCTCCTGTTTCTAATTAGTTGGTAACTTCCCCCGCACAATCCCCGAGTGGAACGCCCTGCCTGGTGCGGTTGTTACGGCTCCCACCGTTGAGTCATACCGCGCCAGGCTGGAGGCCTGCCCACCTTAGCCTGGGACCTCCCCCCCCTCCCTACTTTGCCCCTCGCGGGGTTATCTGGGGGTAAATCAAGTTGAAGTTGAACTTGGAGACCCCAGTTCAAGTTCCGGGGTCAGGACATCTCGGTTGGGGCTGCACTGTCTTTCGGAAGGACATGTTCGAGGAGGTGCCTCAAGCACTTTAGAGTGGAAGGGCTCAGCTAGTAGCAACTCCTCCCTACAAAAAATACCCTGCTACTGAAACAGCAAGGAAACTTGCTGACCTATGTGCCACTATAGGTACTACATTAGACAGAATGGACAACATGACTTGAATACATGTTGAACTAGAAAGTAGAATGTCTCTAACTTTGCTTTCCATCCTCCCTCTGCAGGACATGTTGGTGGATATCTGTGTGTTCATCTCCTGTTCTATACATCCGTACTATCGTGCCTAGGGTGTCTGTGGTTAGCGTATGTTCTCTACTTCATTCTGAACGACACATGTGTGGTATGCATCGCAACATACGCGGTCAACTTTGCCATTATGTTTGTCAATTATCAAACATTTGTTGCTTTATAGAATTGAGTATCAGTGCCATAAGGGTAGGGTGTCTATACAAAATGTCCATTACATATAAGGACCAAGAGAGCTATGTGGAAAGATGACTAAGAAAAACAAAATTAATGTATGTACCTTTTGTTTGAGATCTCATTATTTTATCAGGTAAAGATACATGTACATGATGCAGTCCTCATCAGTTGTTACAGTATGTATGCAAAGGTTTAGATGCATGGTACAAGAAACATGAATTTCAACTTGTTGCAGAATGGGAAATAATACATTGTATTTTATTTGCAATACCAAGGCAGTGATGTACTTGTGATCTAAAGTTAATCATATTTTACATTGAAATGTGTTTTTGTTCTCATGATTTTGATCATGTACTAACTTAAAGATTTTTTGGATACTGGTCTTTAAAATGGTTTTTGCATAGTATGTATTAGTCCCCCCATGTAATATATGTGTACTTCTTGAGGTCAAAACATGCAAAATGCACAGGAAGGAGGAAACCTCGAGTTTTGTTGTTCCCCATCAGAAAATGTAAAACCATATTTGAAGACTGTTCTCTCTAGCAGTGTTGAAAAAATTGTCTACTATACTATACGTATCTTCAACTATACTAGTTTTTGTGCAAATAAACTAATTTTGTATTCAAATATACGGCTCTTCTGTATTTCACTTTTTAACAGTAGTACTTAAGGACAGAAACGTGATTGGTAAGGCAATAAGAAGTTCTTGTCTATTTCATGAAAGACTGTAAAATAACTTATCTTTACAGAACAGTTAAAAGGCAAATATCAGTAAGATTCAGTTTAGATGGGCAAGGTATAAGAAATCTCATTGTGTTCTTATAAAAAAATTACATACTGAGCTCAAATCATCAATGATAATTTGAATCAGTAACTAGAGTTCCATGACCTCATACCTTCGCCAAATGATATTGACCTTCACAACTGATGAGGTTTTTCATTGATGATAAAATCCTAATTTCTATTTACAAATGTATGATATCGATCGATGATCTTGTCCACTAAAATAACACAAGTTGTCCAAAGTATGAAAGTCTTATCTTAAGTTAGCAAAGACAGCTATTCTCAACTATGCAAATGTGGCCCAACATTTTCTCAATTATGTGAATGTGACCCTAATTCCTCCTCAATTATGCATATTGGCTCCTATACGCATAATTACCATTTATCTATATCAAATTATAACTTAAGCTACTAACAAACCAAAAATCATGATGATCTGTTGGCCCCTTCTTGAGTTATTACCAAATGAAGGGCGCACAGCTGGCACACAGCTGGGTGACCTTAATCCCAAGCCAGGCAATCCTCCAGGTGTCGAGTAACAGCTTTCAATGGAATTATACCTCATTCTCTTTGATCATGTAAATGAAGTCCTGATTTGCATACTATATATTTCATTATGTTAATCATCACCTAAGGTACCTACAGACCAAAAGCAATGAAAATACACCAAACCCTGCATGAGTTATCCTCATCCAAATTTTTTTCTCAACCTCTATTTAACCTTGAAAGTATACAACGATACACTCATTTGGCCGAGGCCCATTGCAGCTCAAAACAAGCCGCCAAGAGGCCCAAACTTACACCACTTGTTCCCTGCCCCAAGACCGATCTACTATAAAAAAAATAATGTACCTGGCGCCTCCAGAAAATTTGACCTCAAACTTTGAAGCTCTGCTGCAGTACCTTAGGTACCCGCTAGAAGGCCCATTATCGAACTTGACCTTCCTTTTTGCAAACCCTACCCATCCATTAAATATCATACAGAACCGTGAACCACTTCTCAAGTTATCTTGGTGACATACAAACACAGAAACATACACAGCTCGCTGCACAACGCGTAGGAAAGCGCCAGGTAAACCATTTTCGAACTTGACCTCCATTCCCACAACCGCTTCTCAACTATCAAAAATCATGAAGATCCATCAACATTTCAGTCACTTTTTTTGCCTACATACAAACACGAAAAATTCAAAGTCCGCTGCAGTACTGTTGGAAAACGTAAGGTGAACGATTTTTAAACTTGACCTTCCTTTGCACAACCACTACAAACTTACCAAAAATCATATGAAGATCCATCAAAGGTTTCTCGAGTTATGCTCTTGACATACATACTGACCCACCCAACAGCAGGCGTAACCGAAAACATAATCTTCTCGGCGAAGATAATAACTACGGTATAAGGTAATAGTATAAGGTCTTAAATCAGGAACTTCCAGCCCCCCCCCCCTAAAAAAAGCAAGCCTCTATATACTTCTAGTAATCTGTAGTTTTAACAGATTTGACTTAAATATGAAGAAATGTTGATACAGCACTTCAACTATGAGATTTTACTTGGAATATTGCATGCACACATATATTAGTATGATACAAACAACATTAAAATTAAAAGTCAAAGTACACGACAGAATACATTAATCATGTATGAAGATGACATTGTGGTCTATCTTCTGTATGTCATCGAAGGTAAATTAACAACCAAATAAGACCATCAAAATGTTTATAAAAAATATTGATTAAGCAAAAACAGGTAAATGTAGATTGTTGTGTTACACATGACAGCAATCAAGGAAACCATAACTATTAACTTTCAAAGAAAAAAATCTAGAGTACAAGTATACAAACATCCAAATTACTGGTAATCAAATAACAAATATGCAATATATAACTTATATTGTTGTCATTGCAATGTTACATTTTGAAGCATTTCTCACAGCACAATTCTCAAAATTTGGCTTTGTTCATGAAAATCACATGGTACTAAACAGCAAATTGATCTAAATTATTATAGATGTATAACAGTACTTCACAAGTTAAGCAAGCAAAAGCAAGTGAATGAATGCTAAGAATGGTCACACAAATGCTGGAGATTGGAAGGATAGTTGTCATATGGCCTTGTATA
This sequence comes from Branchiostoma lanceolatum, assembly GCF_035083965.1. Classification (NCBI taxonomy): domain Eukaryota; kingdom Metazoa; phylum Chordata; class Leptocardii; order Amphioxiformes; family Branchiostomatidae; genus Branchiostoma; species Branchiostoma lanceolatum. Next base: position 26,663,440 of record NC_089722.1, on the reverse strand, counting down.
ATATAAAATAATGCAGAGAAGCTTTACCAGCTATATGCTTAATCATCATAATTTTTTGAATATGAGAAGCTAAGGCTTAACCAGTCCTCATAGCAAACATACCTCTTAACCTGAGGTAGCACAGTTTAAGTGCATAAAGTCCACAAATCCTGGTGGTGACAATGTCATACACACAATTTGGGTATAGAGATTCTGTCTGTCTATATACACATATTATCATTGACAATTGTTAGTGATTGCAGTAAGATCGGTGTAAGATACGGTTATCTCATTCATACCGTTCTATCGCAAAAGTTTTGTCTTGTTTCATATACGGAATGATGGTACAGTGGCAGTCAAACATTTGCTTCAACCCATCATGATAGATTTTAATTTCAAAATCATTTGCACGGGTTATATACACAGATAAATGATGGATCTTCCAACTTACAAGTTTCAAAAATCAATACATAAAATGACATCAGTACATAGCCATAAACGAGTATAGAGAGTATTACATATAAATTGTATTGCATATCTATTTGATACATGGCTACAATTGTGATTTGGGTACATTGAAGCATTCATCATATTCATTCATAACAATACATAATTTCAAACAAATTTATTCCATATAATGAGGTATTATTGAAACCTACATGTGTAAACCTAGCTCTAGATTTGCACTGTCCAGATGTCTGAGGAGATGCCTTATTAGGAGCGGTACTAGTATCTTTGAATCTGTTGCTTGCAAATCAGCAGCTTCTCAAGTAGATGAATCTCTTACTGGAGGCAAATGTGATGCTAGTTAATCTTGACCAGCCATGCTGTCTGTAGATGAAACACATTATGTCAAAGATTGTTTTGCTGACTTAAAGAAGCTATAATAACAAACTTATTGCTATTTGGTATTTGTATAACACATTCTAGTTTATTTACTACCTTGAATATCAATACATGACAACTCAGATAGAAAACATTTGTTTGTATTTTTTTGATAGTGAGATAAGGGTGCATGGAATGATGATACATTGACTGTATCATTCAAACAGTGCTCTACAGACCTGGGGGCTGCACTTGCAGATGATTTTGGATAGGAGGCGCTGGTGCATTGTCTTCAGACTCTTCCCCTGATGTCTTCCCTTCTATACCCTCCGCTGTGTTCTGATTGTCCTTTTCTTCCCCAGTAATGCTGAGTTGTTCCATCTGAAGATTCAGGTCTGTTGAGGCTGGTCTGAAATACAGGTCAAAGTGCAATAAATCATTATCCTAATACTGCCAGGTATCAAAGAATTATTTACAAAAGATCACAAAAGAATGCACAGATGAAATGAATACCAGAAGTGCTTACTGTATGCAGACAGCTCATGGGGAATATACAGTTGCCCAACTATTATTTTACAATGGATGACGAAAAGTGACATTCTGAATTTTGGTAGAAAATAAAAATCATAGAATTAAACAGATAACAGAGACCTAATGACTTATGGTGTTATCATGTTATCATTATGATAATAGTGTTATTCCAATTATATACCTGTCTGGTTCTATTGCTTTGCTTGTGGTGTTACTGGTTTCGTTGCTTCCCTCATCACTGCAGTCATCTTTGGTCGCTACATCAACTGTGTAAAATAGAAATGTTCCATACATGTCCCTCATACACTTCCAAAAGTTTCAGAGGATTCAAACATTGAATCATATGTAGACATATGTAGACGTTTTCCAATCAAACATACTTAAAATAGAGTATAAGGCAGGAATAGAAAGGAGGCCATCTACATCAGGGCATTGAAGACAGAGAGAGTTGATTTTACCTTGGAAAGCCAGACTTCTCCAGTACTTCTGGTGAACATGCAGGGTGCTCAATATGGACTCCACTGCCCTGTAAGACAATTGTGAATGTTAACTTATCATACACTATATCATAGACTATAATTGTAGAACTTTTATGCATTCCAAGTTACTTAAACAATCCTAGAATCCATAAAATAACTAAAAATCCTAGAATCCTATAAAAGTTTTTTAAAGACTGCAATAGATAGAGAAAGAGAAGGATATTAAGTTAAAATGTACTGTAAACAAATACATTTTGTCCGTAGTTCACAAGTCAACAGCTGAAAACATAATGTAGACAGAAAAGTTTGGAATATTTTTCGAAGTAAATAAAGGGGGTGTTGAGACTGTAGAGAACTGGTTATAGAGATATACTTACTCTTCACAAGGAGGGGAGTACTCATGATCAAAGGCAGGACAGGGGTCTCCCAGGAGGATTTTGGTACATTCCGACATGGACTCAGAGATGGACGACAGGTTGTACCCCCCCTCCAGCAGTAGTACGACCCGCCCCCCTGCCAGGCTGCTCAGCATGTGCGTCATGTGGGCGTAGCCCGAGGGGGTAACGTCGCAGTGTCCCAGGGGGTCCCCCCTGGCCGCGTCAAATCCCGCTGATACGATAACCAGCTCGGGGGAGTACTGGTACGCTATGGGCATCACAACCTGGACGTGGAGTCAGAAAACAGATACATTTGTACTATGAATCTGATATCAATAAGTTTCTAGACATTTTGATCTGAAGATCTTGCAAATTTATGTTTGTTTGCAGGCAAGGAAAGGGAGTTACTCTCAGTCCGTGGAAAATGACTTTAAAATAGAACAATATGAACCATATTTCTTCATAAAAAGGTATCAGAATGATTAAGTTACTACCAAGTGTTTGCACATGACATTATTGCTGTGTCTGCTACCATGTTGGTGTCAGTACTGTATTGCAGCATTTCAGCGAATCATAGCTCAAGAGTTTTCAGACATTTAAAGATCTTCTGACTCTGTCAAACAACTTCTATTAAATGTCTCCAGCTCCAAGTAGACAATACCAGAAGGATAGTTTAAACTTACAGATGACACACAAAAATGTTGTGTATGCTTGAGCTACATGTACAATCCCTTGAAATACAATCAGGGACACCAACATGGTAACTTAGCACCTGCCTGCTTCATTGACATGCAAAGTGAGTAAAAATGCTTTGTATGATGCAGTAACCAGAACATAACCCATGTGTCTGTCCCCTGACCTGTTGAAACGCAGCCATGTACTCAGCGTCCCCCATGCCTCCCTTACTCCACGGCACGTTGACAGTAAACCCCTCCCCCGGTCCACTCCCCACCACCGTACAGTCAGCATCAGGACTCCCAGGGAAAAATGATCCATTGTCATACCTGGATGGGAAAAAAAATACTTTATTGTTCAATCACACAATACTGACATGCAACAGAGTATTAATCACATGTACAATTAACATTATTTCTTTAAACAAGAAATTAGAATTAAAAATATAGTAAAACAAATGAAATACTCTTTTTATGAAATACTTTTTTGTTAATACTACAGCAAAAGGATGAAATTTTCAAAGACTTGAGATGTGATTCATCTAACAAAGCTTCGAAGAAAAGCACATCCGCAGCTCTATATGAAAACTGGAGGTCCAACCGCATTACGAAAGAAAGCTGCCAGGGAACCCAAATGTAAACTTGTCCTTGGTGTTGCTCACACATCAGTACCAAATCTTATACAGATCCATTCAAATTTTCTTCGGTTATGCTGTCCTAAAACAAAACCAATTTTCACAGAAATGCATTGGTGCAATTTTCTAAAATTCTTCATAGTACTAGTAGCATGCTGCTAAATGCCTCTCCTGAGGCATTGCCAAAAAGATAGTCAAGGGAGTGCTGTTGTTACCTGTGTATGGATATGTAGAGCACTGTTGGGTCCTCCACAAACATGTGTTGTGTACCGTTACCATGGTGAATATCCCAGTCCAGAATCAGTACCCTCCCCACCCCCAGCCTCTTCTGTGCGTAGCGTGCTGCCAGCGCCGCGCTGTTGAAGATACAAAAGCCGCACGGTTTGTCCACCTCCGCGTGATGACCCGGGGGACGGACAACAGCGACGGCACTGCGTACGCTCCCAGTGACCACGGCCTCCACGGCATTCATGGAACACCCAGCCGCTAAACAGGCACTCTGGAAATAAAGGGAAAAATGGAAAATATTCTTGTTCACAGCCATATCAAATTGTTGGAAATCTAAACCAGGGTACAGTTCTAGTCATTAGCACTGGACAAATAACAGCAACATTCTAGTGGTAAAGATGTCAAAGAAGTAACTTTACTACATAATTTGTGTATTAGTGAACTTCAAACCCTATGTCCATTTCCTCATTCCTATTTTTACACAAAGCATGAGTATTCCCTTATCACAAGAACAGTCCTTTTTTTATACTGATTAAATAAAGAAAGACAAAGTTTAAAATGCAAGGAAGTAAACTGAATTTTGATGTAACATTTCACTTGCTATAGCTCATCAGCTAGTTACATACTGTTTTTCTGTGTATCATTCTACACACATAATTAAATGTTAACTTCCTCATCCCTCCTCACCTTGTATGTGTCGTTACATAGGAAGATGGAGTTGAAGTCTGCCTGTGTTTTGTTGAGCTGTCGTGGTGTCATCTCGACTGTCTCCTGCATCAGCTGCAGGTGTTCAGACGTGTGCAGGTACAGCAGCTCTTCTTCTGTGGCCAGTCTGGACTCTAGCTTAACACACCTGGTGGGAAAATGTGAGGTTTAGAACATCTGTTCATGGTACTGAAATGGGACATCTGGCCATGGTACTGAAATGGAGCACCTGTCCATGATACTGAAATGGAACCCCTGTCCATGGTATGGAAATAGAACCCCTGTCCATGGTACTGAAATGGAACACCTGGCCATGGCACTGAAATGGAAACACTGTCCATGGTACTGAAATGGAGCACCTGTCCATCGTACTGAAATGGAACACGTGTCCATGGCACTGAAATGGAACACTGCCCATGGTACTGAAATGGAACACCTTTCTATGGTACAGTACTAAAATGGAACACATGTCCATGGTACTGAAATGGAACACTGTCCATGGTACTGAAATGGAAACACTGTCCATGGTACTGAAATGGAGCACCTGTCCATCGTACTGAAAGGGAATACCCGTCCATGGTACTGAAATGAAACCCCTGTCCATGGTACTGAAATGGAACATCTGACCATGGAACTGAACTGGAACCCCTGTCCATGGTACTGAGATGGAACACCTGCCCATGGTACTGAAATGGAACACGTGTCCATGGCACTGAAATGGAACTGTCCATGGTACTGAAATGGAACATCTTTCTATGGTACAGTACTAAAATGGAACACATGTTCATGGTACTGAAATGGAACACTGTCCATGGTACTGAAATGGAACATCTTTCCATTGTACTAAAATGGAACACATGTCCATGGCACTGAAATGGAACACATGTCCATGGTACTTGAATGGAACACCTTCCCATAATACTGAAATAGAACACCTGCCAATGGTACTTAAGTGGAGCACCTGTCCATGGTACTGAAAAGGAACATCTGTCTGTGGTACTGAAATGCAATCCTATCCAACATCTATGTCAACAGCTCATAGCAATGAAAACCATTCACATTCACTATGCATGACAAAAGTTTGAACAGGATAGGGAGAAGATTAGGACCAGTGAGGATATGAAGTATCCTGAGCATGCAAAGTAGGTATATGTAAATTATTTTCTGACCTGTCTTGTAGCCTGTGCCTGTCCAGTGCCTGCATGATCCTGCGTATCCTGTATGGTTGTTCAGGGTGGCCGGGGAACCAGATGTTAACGTGGTTCGTCATGGCCTCATCATGTACCAGCCCCACCTCTCGACCTGATGTACAGGTGCCTAAACCAGATAGGGACAGGGTGACAATCATGTATTGAAGGGATGTAGCTTCAAGCTAATGTATATAGCAATCAGCTACAAAATCAACAAGTTCATATTTGAAAACAATCGATTACAGATCCTTTTAGAATGTCTTGAGTATGCAAATAACTTATATGGTAGAATATCTTGGTGTAAACATACCCCTTCCAACAGACCTCCAGTGGGACATGTCTTCAGACTTTTGTTGTGGATGCTGATCTTCCTCACTGGTCAGAGCGTCTTTTGAAACCTATAACAGTGATATCAGTCATCGATATCTTGAATTCAATTTGGTCTTAAGGGTTTAACACCCCTTGGGACAAAGAAAATTCAAAATAAAAATATGGAGAAATTTTTGTATCTGATCCTACTTCAAAAGTCATGGAAAAATTTCTTTGAGAATATAGATTATTACCTGGTACTGGAAGCATTTCCAACTATTCTGGTGAACTCCGAGGACATCGAGTAAAGTCTCCACGGAGCTGGGATCAGGCTGTAGTGGGGGGAGGGGCGGACAGGGGTCTCCCAACAGAGTTTCCACACACACGGCTACACACTCTGACAACGTCTGTATGTTGTACCCTCCCTCCATGACGGCACAGACTTTTCCCTCAGCAAGACCTGCAATAAAAACAATAACAATATTTTTGAATATATAGATATTATTTGCAGAATGAAGTTAAAGAAATAGATTATGTATCGATAGATGGAATTCAATTTTGCATCAACCAGCACACTTGGTCTCAGTTTTTATTTAACTATAGCAGATATATTGATGTATAACACTGCCATAGAACAGCAACTCTCGTAATTCCACCAGATCTAGATATCCTCAAGTACTAGTATTGCTAAAATTGTCATCTTTGAGACAGGATTTACTATATCTAGTCTTTAAAAAATTGTATATGTACTAGTGTTTTGTTCAGGTACAGGCACTCTTGACATCAAGTCTGTACCTGTACATGTACAGTACCTAAACAATTTTATAGGTTCACGTACAGGTACAGGCACTCTTGGCATTCAGTTCTGCACTAAACAATCTTATAGGTTCACGTACAGGTACAGGCACTCTTGGCATTCAGTTCTGTACTAAACAATTTTATAGGTACACGTACTGGTACAGGCACTCTTGGCATTCAGTTCTGTACTTAACAATTTTATAGGCACATGTACACAACTCAACATCATTCTGAGCCGAACCATGCTGCAGTACCTTTCAGCATGTGTAGGAGGTGTGCATAAGCTGCTGGGGTGGTGCTCATTTCTCCTTTTGGATCCCCGGCAGCTGAGTCAAAACCAGCTGATACCAGAACCAACTGAGGGTTGAACTCATACGCCATGGGCATAAGAACCTAGACATACATACACAAGCAACATTCATGAAGAAGTGAAGACAATTTGAATGCCTGAAACAAGCCACAAAAATTCCACACTAACATCTGGCTAGAGAAATCAAAACCCAACAATTCTGCTCTGTAGTTTTTTGCTGAACATTAAGTTTTCTTTTTTTTCTTAGATAAAACTTATTTCAGAAATGAATGAGAATTAGAATAAAACTTATAAAAATGAATACTTTTCAGTTTTCAATGCAGAACTGTATAACATGCAGTCTTTCCCCAACAGACATCAAATGCTAGCGTGATTTTTGTGGCTGTTTCAGTATTTTTGTTGTTATTTAGGTTAAAACTACCTGTAAGCATGTGAAGTAAATGAGCATAGCAGACAGGAGAGGTGACCATCTCTCCCATACGGTCTCCCACCGCTGAGTCAAATCCAGCGGAAACCAAGACTAGCTGGGGCGCAAATTCATACGCCATGGGCATAAGAACCTACAGGGATAAATATCAGGGGTTCATTTAAATCAGGAAAGAGGCTAGGGGCGCTGCACCCTCTTGTTTCAGCCCAGCACCCTCTTGTCAAATTCAGATTTTAGCTTAATATGAGCATACTACCTTCACTCAGCAATTGATTCTTCCATAAATACATAGAATTCACTCCCTTGCATGTGTGTGCTCCCTAATGTTTAATTTTTCTAGAAAAACCCCTGAATATGCAAGTGTATTGAAGCATATGTAAGCATCATGTCTTAAGAATGGTCAATTTCATATGCAAATACTCATCATGTGTATTTTGTTATTGATCAAATTCAGTATGAATCCTGATTCATCTGGAAGATGCTAAATCTAAGCACAGTTAAGCAGCTCAATGCAGCAACAGAAAATGTTCCAAAGGTTAACACATACCTGTTGAAAAGCGGCAATATAGTCGGGATCTCCCAGCCCTATCTTATTCCATGGCACATTCACGTTATAGCCTTTTCCAGCCCCCCTCCCCACAAAGTTGTAGTTGGCTCTCTCCATGTGTGGCCAGTACTCCATGTGCTCGTATCTGTGCACAGAGAAGAAGAGAACCCGCGGATCGTCGTAAAAAAGGTCCTGGGTTCCGTTCCCGAAGTGGACATCCCAGTCGACAATCAGAACCCTTTCCAAGCCATACTTCGTCAACGCTTGTTTGGCAGCGATGGCGACGTTGTTGAAGAGGCAGTAGCCGCAGGATTGATTGCTGTCGGCGTGATGACCCGGGGGACGTACCACGGCCATTCCGTTGCGTACCTTCCCGGTGAGGACTTGGTCCATAACTTGGAGGGTACAACCAGCAGACAGACGAGCACATTCAAAAGATTTTGGGTGGATGGCAATGTCTTCGAAAGTCTCTGCAAGAGAGCAAACATGACTGTTATAACTTTACTCATCAAAAACTTACCCAAAAAGTTACTAATAATATTATATGATAAGGAAACTTAAGTTTGGGGATCATATCTCCATTGCTACTTTGTCAATATTGTATTTTATACCATTGGAAAGCTTTAATCTGTTACCCTTTACTGAGACACCCCATATGCTGTGATCACAATTTCCCCTGATCATATGTCTTTTGCTTCTTATGGTTAGCACTGTGTCTCCTTAATCATAGGAAAGTTTGTTATTGCCCTTTAAAATGATATCTAAGGCCTGACGAAACTGTCAAGAACTTCCTTCTCAAAACTTAATCAAGGATCTGAAGAGAAAACATGACATATCTTGATGGTTCCCTCAGGGTTTTACAGGGATAGACTGTGGATACCTGAGAGCTGTCTTAGCTGGTCTGTCACCATGGTAACACTGCTCTCCAGCTTCCCTAGGAGATCCTCAGAGTGGATGCTGAGGACCTCATCTTCACTGGCGGGACGGGAAGGGATACCAACACATCTGAAGGACAGCGGAAGATGTCAAAGCATCTGTAGATTAGAAGTCTTCAGAATCTTTGTGTCATTGTTTTTAATTTACTTCATGGAAAGATACTAGTACAGGTTTTTAATTGCAAAATAGCAGCAGCAAAAATCCCATCGATTACATCAAGAAATGTGCCAATATATCAAAATGTTTGACTGTCAAAAACAATCCTTGCCACAATGTACAGTTCCTAGCACTTATATGGCTTTTACATGCTGGTTTGTAATCACAAGGAAGGGTGATTATACCAGCTCTACAATACAGATACATGTGAAAAAGATGAATAAATGTAAAAAAAACATAGATAAGCACAGCATGATAATAAGTTGTTTCTTACCTGTCCACAAGACCTTTCTGTCGCAGTAACTTCAACGTCTCAGTGAACCTCTCTGGTCGCTCCGCCTTACAGTCGCTCAGGTCTTCCCACAGACAGTGATAATCTGCCATTCTCTCATCAAACACCACCCCCGTCCCTTTTGGTACAACCCTCTCCTCCAGGCTCAGTCCACTCAAATCTGGGAGGTCAAACTCAGCCTTCCTCGCTTTTCTTCCCTTCTTCTTTGCTTCTTGAAGGGATTGAGAGTTCCCGCTCCCCACCCCCGTGGGGGTGACGTTCTTCTTTTTTGAACCTCTTCCTTTTTTCTTGCCTGATCCTGTTCCCTTACGCTGCTCTTTATTGTTGTCCGCTTGTGAGTCGTCATTTTTGTTCCGGTTTGGCGTGATGACATCACCGATACTCGAACTTTCTGCCGCAGGCGGACTTGTGGGATGGCGGGGAATGTTTTCAGACCAAGAAATATCGCTTGCTTCTGTTGTCATGTCAGAACCTTCTGTGATTGGTTGATTCTCTGATGCTGGCAAAGTGATTTGGTCTGCATTCTTCATGCTTACTGTTGTACCTTCTCGATTGTCATCTCCCTTTGAGACAAGTTGCACGCCAGCAGTTTCACTTGTGGAAATCGCTGCAATATCTCGCTGAGAAGTGCTGTCCAGTTCTGGAGTGTCTACTGTAGGTTGATTAAGATTTGTCATAGCTGGGTCTGTTCTGTCAGGGAAAAGCACATCGGAGGAGGGATTGTCGCTGTGATCTCTTGATGATATTTCTTCAACTTTGGGTGGTATCTGAGGTTGCGGACTATTTGATGGAGGTTGTACAGCCCCTTCTATGGGTTGCACACTATCTGGCAGTGGTTGCACAGCCCCTTCCATGCTGCTTGGTATTTGCAGCTAACCGTTATTTCACCACATTCCAATGACACTAGGGTGCAGTGACTGAAATATCTGAAATATTGTAATATACATAGTTATGTTACAGTTAACTCTATAATCAAGGAGGTTTTCTATACAAAACCTCCTTGCTCTAATGCACCTATATGCAGATACATGTATGCTCACGTAGGTATATATACTTTGTAAAGTGCACATACTGTCACACACACACACACACATACACACATTCTCAGGCACTCATGTGTAACGTTATATAATACTAGTGTGAAATTTCTTGGTTCAAACTTGGTGATAAGACAAGTAAAACATAAAAATTATCTTGTCTTAATTTTTCAGCGATGTACCCATGGTATGGCACTAGCATTCATTGTGCACGATATTTCAATGTGCGTGACTGTGAGCATACTCATGTTGTTTAGGTAACAAAACTGTTCCGTAAACTTTGCCCAAGTGGCCAAGTCCATGAATGAATGACCACGCCCATCCGTGATCCACCCCTCTTTTCCAAAACAATGCACACAAATCAACCATTAGACTAGTCTATAACACGCTCTGGAGATCAAATATCCCAAGAGAAGACCAAGCAATGCAGAAAAGCCGAGAAAAATGACATATTAGTTACCTCTTTTTCAGTTTAATCTGCTACCTCTTCCGGAAACTGTTTCACCTCAGGCGCCAAAACGAACTTTTCAACTCTGACCTTTTTAGATTGCTACATTCAAGAAAAGGGGTGATTCCAAATATGTATGTCTAAGTTTTGAAAACTACACGCAAAATTAGAAATAACCTCTATTCAAGGATTAAAGCATAAATATATAGGCAATGCTGGGATATTTTTGTGTTACAGTTATTATTCAAATATGGTAATTATTTATTATATTTTCGGTACTCATCCCCTTTTTCTCAGTGCGCTAGTTCAACTGTCGCTGGGTAACACCGAAGCGCGATCATGGCGCCCAAATGTTGTCAAACGTTCGACACAGCGAAGTGTGATGGTTTTTCTCCTGTAAAAGCGTGACTGTCTTTGATAAAGTCGTGGTCAGCGTTTGGAGCCTCATCCTAGATCTTAGTAAACCCAGTCTAACATTGTCGAGTGTCGACAGAAGGTTTATAAGCTAGGAAATATTTAGTCACCATAACTTTGCCCCCCTCCCCATCTTGTTCGAGCCATAGGCGGTCGATTTAAAAACATTTCTAAAACTCGACGATCAGTTCAGTTCAGTTCAGGTCGTCCTCATACGAGGTGCCATTCACAATGTCTAACCATGCATTTCTATTAAGCATGGCGGCTAGCAGGTTGTAGTCCTTTAACCCAACCTCCTCCTCCAAGACTTTCTTAAGTGTCAGGTTCGGTCGTCCCCTTTTTCTCTTTGCATCAGGTTCCCAGAGGAGAACTTTGGCAGCCATCTCCTCATGACGTGCTACATGGCCAGCAAGGGCCAGTCTTCTTTTCTGAATTGTTCTAGAGATCGGGGGAAGTCCATTGTACAGTTTTTTGTTTCCTATGCGACTCTGCCAGGGTACATTCAGAGCATAACGAAGCAGACGGGTGTAGTTACCATCCAGTTTCTTGGACAGAGACTTAGTTAGTGTCCATGAGTCTGAACCGTAAATCAAAATAGCCTCTACACATGCTTTAAATACTTTCTGCTTTGTGGTGTTTTGAATGGGGGCTTTCCATACCTTTGTTAGGGCATGGCATGCACCCCAGGCTTGGCCAATACGAACATTGACATCATACACAGAGTTACTATAGCTGCCTAAGTACTTAAAGTCACTAACCCGTTCAATAGTGGACCCATCTTTGGCTAGTAAGGCCTGAGGGTGGTCACTTGGATTTATGTGCATCACTTTGGTTTTTGAGGAATTGAGATAGAGGCCAATTTCCTGAGTGGCACATTCCACCCTATATAGGAGGTCTTGTGCAGCTTGGATAGTGTCCTCGAGTAGACCAATATCGTCTGCGAAGTCCAAGTCTGAAATGACCACTGCTGGGTGCCTGGAACTCCGTCTCCTTTGTAGCGTAAGGCCATCATCGGCGTTGATGGCCTTGCGGAGTGCATAATCCAGAACGATTATGAAAAGGAAAGGTGCGAGGGGATCGCCCTGTAAGACCCCTGTGTCAATCTTGAAGAAGTCAGTTTCCCCCTCTGGGGTGAGAACTGTGGCAGATGTGTTGTCATACATGATTTTGATTGCATTAACTATTGAGGTTGGTATGCCATATGCTAACAGAATTTCAAACATAGTAGTACGATTAATAGAATCAAAAGCTTTTTTGAAATCAATGAATATGAGAACTGCTTCTTTCTGGTGGTTCTGGACTTCTTCCACAATCCTACGGAGAGCCAGGATTTGTCCTGATGTTGAACGGGAAGGTCGGAATCCATTTTGGTTTGGACGAAGTAGTTTATCGATGAAGGGTCTTAGTCTATTCAGTATAAGGCGGTTGTAGACCTTTGCAGCCACTTGGGTGAGGGAAATTCCTCTATAGTTGTCAGGAAGTGTCAAGTTTCCTTTCTTTGGAACAGGTACAATACCTGCACGACCCCACTCTGGAGGTCTGTGACCGGCTAGGGTCTGATTACAGAAAAATGTGAGACGTTCACTGGTCTTGGGGAGTTTCCATACTTCCAAAGGTAGGCCATCAAGCCCAGGAGCCTTCCCTGGTTTCATCTGCTTAAGGGCAATGTCTACTTCATTTTGTGAAAAAGGGTTGCAACTGATGTTGTTGTTCATGTTGAACACTGGGGAAATTGACACTCCGGTTGAGTTGGACAGCGGGTTTTCGGCAGAGAGCAACTTGGAGAAATGGTTTTTCCAAGTATTGAGTCTATCCTCACCCTGGATGAATATGACTCCGGATTTCTTGCCTGACAGCTCGCGGATCAATTTCCAGGCCAAAACTCGACGATGGCGGCGGAAATCTTGGGAGACTATGATCCCGGCAGGATCCTCAAACTCGCGGCAGAAGTTGCTGATTCACCGGACAAAAAGGTAAAGCTTCTTATTTAATATTGTATGATATTATGTGTATTTCTGTCATCTTGATTTAAACGAATAAAGATTAAAAGATTTATTCACATCAGATGATCAGGTCAAATTTTTTGTCATATTTGTTGCCTCATATCATGCATATGCTTCACCCTCTGGGTTTACCACTAGTACTGCTTCTCATGATCACTGTAAAGGTTATCGCAACAAGGAAATCAGAGATGTCCGACATCACCCCCTTACCCATACTGCTCTGCGAGTCCCACAATGATGGCGCGCTCAGAAACAAACACAATAGATGCACACATAAGTACAGTACAGTAACACACAAGACTACATTCCAGTAATGATATGAGCTGCTCCCTTGCAGGTGCCAGTATTACTGCTGGAGTTGCGGGACATCCTGGATATGGCCCCAGCTGGGAGTCCGAACGCACGCAAGATCCGACTAGACATCTGGACCTACGATTTATTGCAGGTAAAGTACTAACATTACATTTGTCTGTGATATAATTGCTAGCCTGAGTACCATCCTCCATAGTGACTGTTGGCTCAATGCTTGTACAAGTAGCTTGATAACAAGCGACAAGCATTGAGCCAGTGGTTACTACAGAGGATGGTACTGTAGGGTAATATTTTGCTTAAATCTGGCTCGAACAATATAAATCAATATCTACTAATTTCCCTCTGACTGTGATGTTTATTTGTTTATAGGTTCTGGTCCTGGTACTGAAGCAGGACTTCTCCACCATACACGGTGGCTGGGCCACAGCAGTTAAACTCTCCCAGATCCTCAGTACCTGCTGCGCCGGACTCGACCCTCCTGAAGCCAACGAGTTCTACGACCTCACGCTACCGTCGGCCACGGACAACCTCCTCATCCTGTCGCGTAGGATCCAGGTACGCTACGACAAGATCGAGGACCCGTCCTCGCTGATCAAACTCCAGCTGCTGAAGGACTTCCGTAGCGTCCTGGACACCATCAGCTGGCTCATCAGCCCCATCCCTGCTCTGATTGGTCACTTGCTTCACTCCCAGTTTCTCCTCCAGATGTTGCTGACGGACGACGTCGAGACTTCTCGTAGCGTGATGTCGCTGATCCAGAATGCCGTCCACGCCAACCCCACCGCCTTACAAACTTTGGAGGAGAAATTCCTGTTCAGTCTTTTGGATGAATTTGTGTACAAACTTTCGGCTAGCACAGACAGTACGTTAGGACGATCGGCCACAAGGACTATCCTAGACATGACTGAAGCGCATCCAACTATCGTAGAAATCCTCTGCGCAAGATTTAAGGGTTTGCGACCTCTCCTGGGTAAGTGGTCAGGAAAGGGATTCGAGAAAGAGCTGAGGGAACTGACTAAGGTACTTGACGCGGGAACCGTAGAACAAGTCGAGTCACAGAAGCTGCACGATGCAGCAAGGAAGATTCAGGCAATGTACCGAGGGTATCGGATGAGAACGCAACTCAAGAAGGCTAATAAGGCGCTGTCGACGCTACAGCGGAGTTTCAGGAAGAAGCGAGCAAACAAGGAGCAGGAACAGGCAGTACAGAAGCAGCAGGCCGAGCTGAAGCACCAGCTGCGCGTACGGCGTCAGCGAGCTCTGCGAGAGGCTCGGAGGAAGGAACTGTACCTGATGGAGTCACTGCCGGCTCCACAAGTCAACAAACACATCAGTCAGCAGCAAAAAAGTGCCGCCATCAAGATTCAGAAGATCTGGAGAGGACACAACTCTCGAAAAAAGTTCCAGGTATTAAACTTTAAAGTAAAATTTTTCTTTTTGTAATATCAATGGCCTGTAGGTTGCAACTTGCAATCTTTTTCCATATTTTGAGTCATTATTTTATTTAGTTTTCAAAGTCAAAGTACACAAACAGAGTGTGGTACAGTGTATGAAAAAAGGATCAAAGGATGTGAACAAAAATGGATTGTAATTTGAACAAATCTGATACAGAAACAAAAGTTACAAAACCCTATAATCATATAGCTGTTTACTCTACAAATATATCATTTGATGCCATTTTACCCCATTTATTAATGTTTAAAAATAACTATGCTGGTAGTCTACTCTAGTTTATAAAAGTGCTTGTCTTGAATATTTGAATATTCTAACACAAGCTGCTTCAATCCTTATATTTGACAGACAGAGAAAGGCAGCCGGGTCCAGTACCGTGCAGCGGCCCTGATCCAGCGACAGGTGCGGCTCTGGCTGGAAAGACGGCGCCGAGTGAAACTGGACGAGTCGTTCATGTTCTCACAACAGCTGAGCGACTCGCGTAGAGTGGAGCTTCAGGGAAAGATACGCGAGTACCGCGAGATGCACGCGGTACACGGCATCTCGCGGGAAAAGTTAAAGGAGCAACACGAGAACGCACATACGGTGCTCGCGTCGCACATGATGAGGAGAGCTGCATCACTGAAAGCTGACCAAAGGTTGGTAGAAATGAATTATCTTTCGTACAGCTTTGACATGTCTATATAGTACCCCATGTTTTACACAAAACACATCATTTCTTAAGTAAACAAATGTGCAAAGCTTTACATGTGGTTAAATACATACCTTGATGATCTGAAAAATTCTTGGCCTGGTTGTATATTTTACTTGCAATTTTAGGATTACTCAGTCAAGAGTGAAGTTATAACATGAGCAATAAAGTTTTGAATATGTGCTGGTGAATGCATACTTGTAGTCTATTCTCTCATAACTGGCCTATGTTAACCTGAATTTGTACCTTTATTTCATCTTTAAATGTGTGATAAGAAACAGGAATACATTTAGTACCAGGGAGTGCTGCTAGTAGGAGGTCCAGAAAAGAAGGGCATCTTTGGGCTCACAAGACCAACTCACCTACCAAATACCACCGCAATCCAACCATGAGAACTAGGTCACACCCTTGTTGACATACATCATGTACACACACACACACCTATCAAAAACAATACTCAGTCTAATACATGTTCCTCCTTCTTTTTTATCTATGTCGTAAGGAGAAGAGTGCTGTTGGCAGCGCTGGATACGGATGCTGAGATGATGATAGCTGCTCCCAAACTTGGGGAGGCAACAGAGGAGGACATCCTACTCTTCTCAAGGTGTGTAGTAGCTACAGGAAAATACCATGATTACAGGAAGTACTGAGAATTCATCTTCGTTTCCAAGGATTTCATTCTGCAGTTGGAACAATTCTGTAAGTACAGTAGTACTACGTTGATGAAAGTTAGACATCCAGGTAGTAAGATACACCAAAAATAATTACTCAAGCAACTGGATAAGATTTTGAAACAGTCAGACGTTTCAGACAGCATCCACTGTCTTTCGTCAGTAGTACTACATTCGCAGTGTCATACCGTAATTTATAAATCTTTGCAACAGAGAGGTCACAGTGACGACTGTACAGTGAAACCACCATGAACATTTCAAGATTTACCCTATATTAGCCAAGTTTCTCAAATTTATGGTAGAATCATTTTTCAAACTGTGTTGAATACAGTTCATCCATTGTTATTCTTAGTTTCCTCTTTTCTTGCGCAAGATCACTTCTATTTGGGGTTTCATTCATTAAAATTGTGGTATTAGCTTAATGCTTTATCTGATCTTGGAAATGTTGATATCAACCTAAAGTATAACATACAAAATTTCTAGTTGATTAACAAAAGGTTGTTTTTATGTTGTTTATAGCAAATCAGTCCCTGTAGCTGCCAAAGCTCGGCACTCCCATGCTGAACACATGCGAGCCATGAACCTGCAGTGGTACCAGAAGTTGGGCGACGAGTTCCAAGATGGCAGCCTTCGAGACGACTTGGAAGAAAACAGTGCCTATAACTTTTAGAATAGAAAACGGAATGCAGCTATGTTATCAAAAAGTGTTTCAAAGTCATATCTGTTCTCAACATGCCTTAAGTGTCATAATAAAACACAAATTCAGAATTAAACATGTCATTTGTATGGCATTTGGATACTTCCCTTGTAATAATTAAATGGTCTTTTTATAGACAGAACTACGTTGTGTGTGTAGATATGTAATCATTTTTATACTGTTTTTTTTTTTCATGATAAGCACACACTGCTTTGTCAGTTTACAATCTTTCTTTCTCTTAGTCAGCAGTTTTTCTTATCATTTCCAGAGATGGGGAGATAAAAATTTGAACAACTTGTAATTCTACAGGCTAGAAAAATTCAGACTTGGTATGGTAAACAATAGTTTAGCTACATGGATAAAGCAACATGCAAATGAAAAAGCCTGGATAACTGAAACTATTACAAAGTTATGCAAGGAGACACAAAATACTTCATTTGTTGTAGAAGGTTATGGAAAGGCAGGAACAAAATGCTATCGTGTTGGTTTTTGCAGATAGCATGTATTTCCCAAACTGCAGGTTAAGAGAAAGAAAAGTGTGTCGAGTCCTTCAACTAGATAACACCCTCTGCACCTGTTTGTGCTACATTTGAAGACAGACATGTGACAGGGACTAATTGTGCCCTCTGGCCACAGTAAAGCATTCATGCCACACGATTAAACAGGTACAAAGACACCGGGCTTTAGTTCAAACATCAAATGATTTATTCAAAGAGAGTAAACCTTCTGTTCCCATATGCTAATTCTTAACATACAGCCATCTAACGCGTGATAAAAACGTCTTAAAACATATATGACAGACGAATTCGTTTGAAAACTAAGAAGAATTTAATTACATGTACGTAACTGGCCACAAATTGCCTGAAAGTGCTGTCAATCAAAATGAACGGGCCCTGAATATCGTTTGAAGTTGTTGTCAATCAAAATGGAGACTAAGTACATGTTTCATTACGTGATTAGTTTTTAAGGGCCCTTTCCCGAATTGTCTGTATCTGTATAACCCTTTGGCATAACACACCAGCAAAATGTAACACTTAGACAATAAGCTCAACAATATCGATATAACTTTAAAGCAGGGAAAATTCCTCCATTTTCGTTTACTTTCTGGGGGAAAATTGCAACTTTGAACCGTATACGATGTGTACTGCTTCGTTGCCTGTCAAGAAGTTCTGTAGTCAGAAGACGTCTAGGCTTCGGGGTCGTCTTGGAAGAGAAGAAAGCCGGAGAAGCTGGTGTATTTGCCGATGTCGTTGCTAAAGGTTTGTGCCCCCTCGGCGATCACGACTGTCACCTGAGAGAAAATGTCAATATCAACAAATTAGGCATGTTTGCACAAATTTGACAAATCGTCTACGCTGAGAAAACACATCTGCTTGGATTCAGGTTACATATGTAGTAACCAATGGATGGAGACCCTTGAGCGAGCGAAATTAGATTTGTGTGACCTATGACTTTGAAAACTGAATGATTATTATTTGAGAGTCAACAGTTGCAGAACGTCCAAAAAACACATCTTCATCAATGAAATTCGTTACGAATGAGATTTTTGGTCGCTCAAAGGTCACCGCTTTAGTGTCACTGAAAACGTACGTAGCCAAAGGGCACGTATGTTCATTAGTGCAGAAATTAGTAGTTGTCTAATACCACGAGGAAGGAAACCGTATTTTGAATGTAGCCTTTTGAGATAGCAGCTTGCCAAATCTCTCACGTGCACTAAAATGTATTCTCTCTCAAGAAGTGTCGTTTGGAGGTTTAGAAAATTCAGCCATGGAATAATTATTTCCGTCGAAAGGGCTTTGGCCAACGCATTCGTTGTGCAAACACAGTGTAAAATACACCATGATTTTATAAGCAGCTTGAAAATAGAAAATCTCCGAGACGCAATGTATTACTAATATTCTTGACATGGTATAGATTTAAAAGGCATTAGACCAGGTTGAAATGTTTGCTGAATTTGTATTTTTCTCTTACAAATATTTGAATGTTTTAACACCACAGTTTTCGTCCCATTGGCAGTCGACCAGTTTCTAAAGTTTACAAATCAACTTATCAATATCAACAGTTTAAAAAAATCAAAGATTTTCAACAAACCTCGTCCTTCTCGTATAGATGCAAGATGACGGTGTTGGAGGCGGTTTGCGGGTTCAGGTTAGGGAACCTTGCGGGGTCGATGTCATCCGCGTACACTCCGGCCATCTCCTCGCCGTTCTTGTACAACCCCAGGTACATCTTAAACTCCGACCGCTTCTGACCGCTCCACGAGAACTGATATGTCCCTGTACGTGTGAGAACGAACATGGGGGTTGCAAAAGACGTAGAGAACTAGTCGCTATTATGTTTAATACAAAAATGCAGAATGTACCTTTAAACCATCACTACAAGTACTTTTCCTTCATATCATCTTTAGGAGCGCTTTGATTATTGACCGACATAACCAACATATCTACATTACGCTGAAAATCTTAAAGAAACCCATTACTTTTTACAAGCTTTTTTCAGTTCCTTGTATACCTAGAGAAATGCCGACTCAGTAACATGATCTTACCTGCGCACGGTGCAGTGAAGGTATTGGTGTGCATGCAGAACGCTCCCCCTGCGTTACTGTACATGTGGTCGTACGGCAGGATCTCGTCCCGCCTGGAGGGCCCGAAAGACGACAGCCGTGCGACGGAGAAGGCTACTCGGGCGGCCGGCTTGGGGGGCACGGGGGGAGGCTGTGGTTGCGAGGCTGTCGTCGTTTGCTGGGCGGCGGTGGTTGTCGCTGCAGGTGGCTGGGCGGTGGTGGTCGCATTTGCAGACGGCTGGGCGGTAGTGGTCGCATTTGCAGGCGGCTGGGCGGTAGTGGTCGCATTTGACGGTTGGGCGGTGGTGGTCACAATTGCAGGTGGTTGAACGGTGGTAGTAGCCGCGCTGGTAGTGGTGGCGTTCGCTTGCTGGGTCGTGGTGGTGGTTGTCGCCGTGGTTGTCGGCGGGGTTGCCGCAGTGGTCGTTTTTACCGTTGTGGGATCTGCCGGTGTCGTTTCCGCTGGCGACAGCGTCGATTCGTCGGCTTCCGGGAGGTATACGGGGTTCGCTTCTTCCCGGATTTTGAACTCGACTATTCTGTTGCCATCTAACAGAAAAGACAAAATCAGAAAATGGAGGAATTGTTGCCCAAGGTACCATCGCTTATTTCTTTTCTTCATGACAACCATACAGCTAACAGTGGATCGATCAGTACTTTACGATTTGCCCTTACAATAGCAAAAAAGGCATCCTTACAGAAAGCAAAATTATAGATCTGCAGAATTTACAACATATAGTATTTTTACTCAAAAGTAAATTGAATTGAATGTTAGTAGATCGAGCTGACAGACTTTTTGTCCAAAAAAGAGCTAGGAACAGATTTTTCACACTCACCGTCGTAATAGAAGGTATCGCGTCTGTGCTTTTGTAGAACCCCACACCTTGCGCTCGGCAACACCGCAACCAACGCAACAGCAACTAGAACACACAAACTTCCTGCCTGGAACTTCATGATTTTTCACTCGAGAAATACGCGGCCCCGTCAACTTTAAACACACGGAGGGAATGACTTTTCTGGTCTGATGGAAGTAGAACGACAAACGCCGTATTTATAGGTAATTACAGGTTAGACAACGTCACAGCGTATTCCTTACAGGTGAGTTGATTAAAAGTCAATTATGATACAAAAGACATGCTAATGAATTGTGTCTGCAGGTCATAAGACTATCACGGGACGGTCACAAGACTACAACCTGCCCTGAGGGTAATTGATGAAGAAAAGGATCTTGCTGGGAGGTAAGAATGCGGAATGCCAATTGTACGTTCTTCAGTTTTCGGTTGTTTATATAGACAACAAGAGTTCTACGACCTCATACCTTCGCGAAATGATTTTGACCTTTATGACTGACGTATTAGGAGTGTTTTTCATCAATCAAAAATCATACCAGTTGATCCTCCTCACCCAAATAACATAAGTTGTCCAAACCTCCTTGTTATGATTATGAGCTTAACAAAGAAGGTTATGCTAACATTTTTCATCAATAATGCAAATAAGCTCCTTATTAGCATAATTTGATTCAATGGTGTTCACATTCACACAACTTCTAAATGCAACAAGTATGAAATTGCCGTTATTTACTAGTATGGAATGATAGTAGTTTCTCATGAATTATGCAAATTAGGCCTACATTTGCATAATTTCTATCTATTGACATTCCTCTCTTCCTCAGTTACAAATGTCACATATTTGAATAGTCATATCATGGAACACAGCAGGTTTTTAAAATTGCCTCATTAATTATAATCTGATTTGCATAATTATCATCCAATCATACAAAGCATCACATAAGCTATCTACATACCAAAAATCATGACCATCCATCAAGCCCATCTCGAGTTATATTATTTTCTCATTGATTATGTAAATGAGGTTCTCATTTGCATAGCTGATATCTATTAATATTTCTCTCTTCCTCAGTTACATATGTCACATGTTTGCGAGTCCTATCATGGAAATTGATGAATGTATAAACTTTCCTCATTAATTATGCAAATTAGTTACTGATTTGCATAATAAGTATCCAATCATGTACATCATCGCTCAAGCTATGTACATGCAAAAAATCATGACCTTCCATCAAGCCCTTCTTGAGTTATTCCCTTTCAAAGTCTGAGGCAAAACCTACCCCTGCAGTTCCAAAAAAGTTGCTAGGGGGCCCAAGCCTATACCACTTACTCTCTGCCCAACGAGCTATCTACCACTTAAAAATCAGTTCCATAGCATGTCCACAACACGAGATATCATAACATGAAGTTCCGCTGCAGTACCGTAACAAGCCGATAGGGGGCCCAAAATCTAATCATTTTCAGGTTTCATCGAGACCTACCAACATACCAAATACCAAGACAATCCTTCCAAGAATTCTCGACTTATCGTGTTCACTAACAGACACACAGACATGCTCGGTATTCCCATGCTGTGGCACTGCATTAATGACTGTTCTTACTCATATAAGGCCGTGTATATCCAACTTTGGTCAAAATTTGTATGTTTCAGTCTTTTAATTGGTGTAAGGAGATATCTTTGTGGTTTGGTTTCACATGCTCCGAGTGGACTCTTCCAGGCTGGGAGTAGGTCAAAGTTGACGATTGTTTTCGTCTGTCAGCTGTTACGAGAGAACGAGCTGGTCAACTGTCTATTTTCTTTGCATGATTCTAAAGTAGACAGATGTGGCTTTCTGGTGCATAAGAATTTTTGGGGCTTGCAATTAAGGTGAATCCTTTTCTGAGCCCTTGTTTTAGTGCTTTAAAGCATTACTGCATGGGCAAGCCTATCTCTTGTATCTGCCCTACAGCTGGCTGATAGCCAATTTGTCCCTGGCAGCTGCAGTACATGTAACTGACGTTTCCTGCCTGCCTCATGACCCCTCATGACCCCTCATGACCAACTTTGCCCCCAATCTACCCGTATCAATATCCCCGTCGCAACCAGAACGCATAGTAAAGCATACAATTGAACACATTTTTACACTTTTCTCGTTAATTATGCAAAACACTTCGCCCAAAATCTAATCATCTTGAGATTTGCCACATACACACCGACACACCAACTACGACAACAAACCATCCAGGCGTTCTCGACTTATTCTGTTCACTAACAGACACACAGACAAGCACCGTCGCATAACCTTCTCGACGAAACCATTCGTCGCGAAGGTAACAAATAGTCTTACCATGAATCTGTATACTAGTATCTTATATCGGTGTGTTAGAATGTATCTTATCACACGATAAGGAATCAGCCGGCCATCGATACTTGGTCAGTCCTGTTTTAATTAGATTATCGTAATTGAGAGAATGCTAACGAGCTTTTGGAAGTCATTTTGTGGGTGATAATTGTCCTTTCTTCAAAATTAAAGTTACGGAATAATCGTCCAGCAGACAACTTGCATCATAACCTTTTGCTGTTCAACTTGGAGTGTGCTATCAGAATGTGATACCATTAAACCTTTGCTGGGGACCACCTATGCATAAGGGATCTCCTGGCATGCGCAACTGTAGCACCTTTTAGATGCATGGTTCCTTAGATTATTTTGACAAGAACCCAAGCATGAAGAATCCTGCCTATAGTGCCCTTCTGTCTACTGTGAGAATTATTTTTCAAGTCACTCGAGCGGGTACCGTAGATATGTTTGACTGTATCATATTACACCAAGAGTGAGAAAAATAAGGCCCAAACCCTGTACAAACTGTCGTTTACTTAAAGTATCCAATACTGTTGATACCTGATGAGATAGGAAATGTTTCCTGAGTATTTGTAAACCCCGTTTCTCTCAGTGGGCCACTTTTAATGTAGTCATAATTCTCATCAGGTGAGTCGAGATAGTCTTGCGAGCTTTGGTGTCTGGAAGTTGACTTCGGGCATTGTTACTGTCGTGGGAACAATTAAGAGAGTAAGAAGAAAAAAAATCGTCGTTCGGTTTAAATTTCGCTAGTAGTGTCACTGACACAATTGATAAACGACATGCCACTGCTAAAGATAGTCTAAGGGACTGACTCGAGATCGTCACATGATGTGTAGGATGCCCTAAGGCAGTATAGTATCCCGGAACAATGAACAGAACACCTTGATGATCATTCAAGCAGACAATGGTGACAAAGGATAGCTTAGACAACTAGTACTATCGGCTTGGATATGAGTAGAAATATGAGATATTTTCCGGTCCAAAACTGAGCTTGTGTGTGAAAAGTTTCGGTCAAACCCTTTCCCCTTCTGCCATTTTGCTCAACATCTTGCGCAACTTTTGCCTCGTAGAATGTATTTCTTTTCTATACTTCTTTACCCAACCACATGTAAGTCAGAATAGGCATAGAATGTGTCATTTCACACCCAGTTTACGTGTATAAATAAACTAAGGAAAACATACACTATCAGTATTGATAACGTTACTTGATATTCTCGAACAGACAATGTGATACACATGTGCGCGAGCTATATATTCATGCTGTTCATTTTCGAGAGCCTGATAGTCTGCATTTGCTAGTTGGAGGTTTAATGTGGTCACTTAGCAGACAATCAACATAGCTGTCGCTATGCATGGCCATAGCCTTGTAAGTGTCATTCCCCTTTAGTCATGAGATCGGCTACATTCATGATTTAACGAAAACATAATATCTACCAGATCTTCTTTCACTCAGGTGACCTGAGTCCCGAGGCCATCACTGCAATGGCTACTGATCGGCCGACCGACCGATGATGATGATGATGATGAATATCTACCATACTGAAAGAATGAAGAGATGCTGTTTTAGTCCCGTTGACTTCGGACCTTGTTGCTTTTGTCGTAACAATTGAGTGAAAACAAGAAATTGCGTGGTTCGGTTTCGCTAGTAGTATCACTGACACATTTGATAAACGACATGTCACTGCTAAAATAGTTTTCAGGACTGACTCGAGATCATCACATGGTGTGTAGGATGCCCTAAGGCAGTACAGTATCCCGGAACAATTACCAAAATACCTAAGTTAATGATCATCCAAGGATAGTTTAGACCACTACATCGACTCGGAGCAGAATTGTGTTACATATTTCGGTGGCAGAACTATGCTTGTGTGTGAAATGTTTCAGTCAATGCAAACATTTTTAATTTTCTCTAATTTTCAAACCTTTATCGTCTTCTGTAATTTTCAAACCTTTTTTCTTTTCTGTAATTTTCCCTGTTCCTTTCATCTAAATTTCTTCAACGTCTTGCACAATTTTATATGATAGATATCCACCTTGTAAAATTTGTTTTTGCCTACCTTATACGAGCAAGTTCGGTCCCCTACTACATGTAAGTCAGAAAAGATCTGGAGTCATTTCACATTCAGCTTAAGTTTATTAGTGAACTACTGAAAATTGTACTAGTCACTCTCGAAATGACTGTAATATGTGTACGTAGAAAACCTACAATATTGATTCGAACAATCATTGAAAATATGTAATGTTTAATGAAAGAGTTTATCTTTTTAGTTTTTATAGCCAGCCTTAAACTGTGATACCTTTTCTAAATGAGTTCACTTCTTAGATGTAATGGTGACAATCCACCTTATATGTGCCTGCCATTATGCATAGCGATAGCCTTGCAAAGGTCATTCACCTTTTGTCATGGGACCGACGACACATATACAGGTACTCAGACATACTTTAAACATTGAGGTGCTGCATTTATGACATAACAGTATTCATGCCACGAGTTTCAACATGACGAAATCGAAATATCTACCATAATGAAATACTTATAACGTGCATATGATATACCATATTTTTGGTACGTAATTCGGGTTAAAGAACCAGCTACAAATACAAATTAGTTCTGATTGCGTGTGCAACATTTTTTTGCACAGTGTGTGCTTATGGCAATGCTAACCTCAAATAATCCGTACAGCATCATACATAATTATCTAAAAATATTACAATCCATAAATCACTAAAATTATGTCTATTGTAACATGGACTATTGCCTAGCGAAAGGCATCTTAAGACATTGAACAGGTATGTTTCTCTTAACTACTCCTTGAAGCTTTCCGCACCAAAACCCATGTCCGCTCCCATACTCCTCCTGACTCAGTCTGATAACTGACTACACCAAAACTCTGAACAGTGAATCCTTTCTCATGGAGCTTTCCGAGCAGCGCGGCCACCCACGTTTCATGTGACACTCGCCACCCATATCGCTGCATGACTTGGCTTGCAAGTGTCTGTACCATGTTGCCCACCATATCCTCCAACTCCATACTATTAGGGCCTACTCGTGTGTTTTGTGGTGGTACGTTTCCACTTGAGTTCACGTTAATGGAAACAAAGTCTTGAGGGCAGGGTTGATCGATGCGGTCCTTGTAAGTCTTCAGTGCTTCGATGAGCGGCTGGATCTGGTAGAAGTCAGCTTCCATCTCGAGCAGAGGGAGTTCCTTGAAGTCTTCAGGAAGGACCAGCTGGTTTGTACGGAGGAAGTTGAGGACATGTTCGAACAGCCTGTCGTTCCTGTCTATGAAGTACCGCCCCTGGTCGTCCTGCAGGGTTCCCAAGTCCCCACCAAACATGGCGCCCAACATGGAGTCTGGGTAGCGGGTGAGGGTGGATCGGGCGGTGGTGTAGATGAGACCGCCGACGTTTAGGGTAACAATAGAGCCGCTCATCTTTATCGGTATCTACTTTGAATAACTGTGGAAGAATACAATGAGACTGAAAAGTCATTAAACATATGAAGCACGTGAGTGGTGGTTACTTCTGTACGTGTAGGATATATGAAATCTGGGGGTGAAGACTTTTAAAAAAACATTCGTATACCATGAACATGTTTGTCAAATTGGGGATTGAGGCAAGTCCACAGACAGACAGACAGACACACTAAAGACTAGAGTTCCACGACCGTATTCCTGCGCCTTTTCGTGTGACATCATACGGTTTCTCATTCATTGTGCAATAAGTACCTCATCATAATGGATAAATCATATCAGTTTATCATCTGCTCTACCCAAATAACACAAGTTGCTCAAAGTACGAAAGCTATTTTCGCATTTCCTAAAAAATTATGTTAATGAGACCCTCATAATGTCCACATTTTCTCAACTTCCAAATGCTGCAAGAATGAAATCCCCATCATGTAACACTATAGAATATAGTATTTGTCATTGATTATTTGATTAGGTATTCAATTGTAGAATTGATATCAATCAATATATAGTTACAAATGTCATGTGTTTGCATGCTGCGTTTGATTATGCAAATTGATCATACATATTAGCCCCTGATTTGCATAGCATGTTTAGAACACGAGATATCCAAACCGGTTCCGCTGCAGTACCATCTAAAGTCGCTAGTGGCCCAAGATATAATCATGTCGAGGTCTCCCCAAGACCTACCCACCTAGCCTGATTGAATCGTTTATACTAAGTTATAGCGGCTGCCCATAACCGGTCAGTCCGCGGATAGGGACCATAGAAGTCCTGGACAGAGGGAGTTTGTGTTCTACAGACTACTACCCACCTACCATATATGAAAACAATTCATACAGGCACTCGAGTCATCGTGTGTACAGACAGTCACACAGACAGACAGACACGGAAAAGGTAACAATACCACAATTTTCATGGAGGTATTGTTTCCTCGAAGTCCATTTTTCACGGTAGCAACAAGTGTGCCCCCTCCCTCCTCACAGCCACCTGGCGAATGCTACCTGTGTTTTTGTTCCTAAAGGCTTAGAACCGAAGTCACCAAACTACCCAAAAAAGAGGTGGTGGAATATGATACCTGTTTGGGCACTGCAAGTCGGATACAGACACTATATGTCACTAAAATACTCAGGTCACGCACCGCAAACGGTTTAGTTTTGTATAGTTTCGCCTACCCGGAAGTAAAAATAAGCCCTTCGTAGATTCGAGTACGCATGATCAGTGTCCAAGGTGAAGGCCCTGAGACGTAAACAAACCCGTCTGGGCATTGTTATGCAAATCGAGACAATGTTGATACTTCTCGAGAATTTTTTTACAAGCCAGACTGGAACCTTCACCTTTGACACTGCACATGCCTACTCGAATCTACGAATGGGCTTATAAGGCGGTTCATGGTAAAGCCGGCGTCACAATTCATGCGAGCATCGGCCGATTTTGTAGATCGCCGGAAGCTCGCCGAATTTCAAATTCGCCCGAGTGTCGACCGTATTTTTCGCTGAAAACCTGCCCCGTCACAAATTGAACGGAGCTCGGGCGACGTCCGTCGAACACTAATAATCATAAATCCCACATAAGACGGTACCATGTCTTGGACACGGACGAAGTCAGAATCAACTGACCTGGTAACAATCTCAAATTTGGACCAACTTTACTTTCTGAGTTGTGGCAAATCTGTCGGGCATGAGTGAAGTGGGTGGGCACACTGAAAATAATAACCTAAACAGGAATTTTGTCATAAACCAATCCGAATACTAGCGCAGGAGCCACAAAGTCAACAGATCAGTCGTTTAACCCCGATCCAAACATTTTCGGCAAACGGAAATCGACCGAAGCTCGAGCTCGGGCGAACGCCGTCCGAGCTTCGGCCGACCGTTGATAAGCCTATCGACGCCCTGCCGACGCCTGGGCGTGCCTCGGCAGACAAACATAGATCTAAAATGACTCAGTAGACTTTCAACTAGTCATTTTGTGGAGGAAAAACTCAGGAAGTCAAGTCAAGCCTCAAAAGCAAGCCCAAGTTCATTAATATATAAATTGAAACATCCAAACCAATACCAAAAAGAAACACAAAAAGAAAAAGTGTCCACATTCTATTTATGATAAAATTGATTCAATGAAAATTTAACTTTGCAGTTGAATTGTCTTTCATTAGAAAAGTTCGGCAGCATTCTTTGACAAGTCGATATTAGTATTAGTTAATATCAAAGTATTATTTATCATCTATGTTATAAACCAAGCTGTCGTTACCTTTTATCTATAAACAAGGAGGAGTTCGACCGGAGCCCGTCCAAGCTCCCATCGACACCAGTACAACGCTCGCCCGAAGCACGCCTTACTTTTCATGAGTCGGCCGGAACACTGACGACGGTCGTCCGATTATTGTACAAAGCCCGTGCGAGGCTCGCACGAGGCCGAAGAGTTCGGGCGACCTCCGACCGACCAAAAATCGAGTCTAAAATCCTCGGATGCCCGCCCGAATATTGACCGAGCGCTGGACGTTGCTCGGGCGAGCTTCGGGCAAACTGTTGACGAGCTGCGCGAGTTCCAAAATCGTCGCCGAGGCCTCGCTGAATTTAAGCGCAGCTTCCAGTGACACGCGAACGTCGGCCGAGCTCCGAAAATTCGCCCGAAGCCCGTAGAATCGACAGGACGTCGGTCGTACTTCGCCCGAAAATCGCCATTTGGAGCTCGCCGACAAGTCGGCCGAGCTAAATTCTTCATTTGTGACGGGGGCTTAACGACAGGGCCAGGTGCTAAAACAAGAATCGGAGTGCGAACCTTTTGTACGTTCCATGACTAGCTATATAGCTAACGCGTTACACCATGTACTGAATCAGGAACAGACAGCCTACCTCCTGAAGGATTTATTGTTGTACCATTTGCATTGTTAGGTGCGTTCAATTATTTTGGAACCTTCGTGATCACTCTCCGTTGAACAGGATGCGAGTCGTCTTTTAACATACTAGCTGCTTTATGCCAGTTTTCATAGTGAAACTGCAAAGTTGCCATGCTATATTTTTTCTCAAGGAGTGCTGATTCTCCCCATCTGAAACAACAATGCAACATAACCCTCCAGTAAAAGGCACGATACAAGGCATCAATTGCTCTCTCTACACATGAATATATGGCATGGCCAATTACAACGGTACAGTGTGACATGATTGTGACCAATGTTGGCGTTTACTTGGCCAACGGTTTGGAAAACGGAGTCTGTAAGATTACCCAGCATACAATAAGACAATACCTGATCTGTGAAACAGGAAGTTGGATACGCTCGACAAATGTTGCCCCTCATGTCGAAAGTGACGGCTAAATCTTAGTTTCGCCTACGTTGAAGTAAAGTAATGACGTCATGCTCAGGGTAGGCTAGACGTATACTGAGTACGACACAGTCATCGGGTGATAAAGTAAAGGTCAAAGTACGAACTTTTGTAAGTCGCATGAATTTTAAGTAGAAACCGACCGTAATAGTTTATCATGTGCAACGACATTCACAAAAACGACCATATTTTCATCATTATCTTCTGATCCCTAATAACCCTACCAGGCTACCAAAATAATCAATGGCATATCCTTATTGACCATTGTCGACAATGATATTTTATAACGTTATTACAGGTATGCTAGAAGGAGACAAAAAAAACTCGACGCCAGCTTTATTTTTGAACAGCCCTGAGCATATCAAGTTCTCTCATGTACAAACAATCATTGTGGTACATAAGGACGAGGACGTCACTTCTCATAGCAGTGAAGATTACCGAAAGGATCAATGTCATATTGTTATTATCTAGTTATATATATAACCACTTCATATTGAATGATGTCTTTATTCAATACGGTCTCTACGATATCAGTTTTCGACGGTGATGACTCATCATTCTCAAACCTTCTAAGCAGACCTGCAACGTAGCTAAAGCGACCTTGGCTTTCCAATCCTGAATATGTCTTTCACAAGGTCCCTAGCGGAGTTTGTTTGTTTGTTTGTTTGTTTGTTTATAACGCAGTTAAGACGCTGATCTAAGTATAACCAAGATAGATTTCAACACAAGTCAACGCTTAGGTCCAATATTGAACTCAGGTTTTAATATTTGGCTCGATGAAGTACGGACGCGAACTTCTACTAATCATACCCGTAGTCATACCCGTAATGATCATCATCATCATCGAGAAGGTACTTGTCCATCTTGGTCCGGACAGCTCTGATCAGATCCCTGATCTGGTAGAACGTGGCTTCCTTCTCGAGGAGACAGAGTTCCTTGAAGCCTTCAGGAAGGACCAGCTCGCCCAGTCGGAGGATGTTTAGGACGTGTCGGAACACCATCCCGTCTCGATCTATGAAGTACCGACCCCGCTCGTCCTGCAAGATGTCAACGCTTGTATACCGGGACCGGCTGTGACCAAACATGGCGCTCAACCTGGAGTCGTACTGGGTAAGAGTTGATCTAGTAGTTGTGTAGAAGTGACCGCCAACGTTGAGAGCCACGATGCCAGGGCTACATTGTACGGAGGGTGCTTGACGGTACATCGTATTTGTTTGAAGAACTCTGGAATCTGGAAATGATAAGAAATTAGTGAGTCACAAAATGTGGTAGACTTTGAACACAGAAACAGTGGCTTCCGGTAAAAGGAAGAGAAATAAAGTAACCCCATTTAAAACAGGGATGCTATAGAGAAGCTCACGACGCTAATGATGCAATATAATTGTCGTCTTTTGACCAACTTTATGGCAACAAGTGAACCTTTTCTTTATTGGGGTATAACAAAATGAAAAAGGAGGAATCTTAGACAGGACAGACACGAACTTATATAACTTTTTTTCATTTTTTGGGGGTTACCAAAACTTAGACAAAGGAAGGAAGACTGAAAAAGGCTGTGTCAAGCTACCCACGACAATTACACGTTACTTGTCCGCGTGCTCTCACCAACGTTAACCCACTCCTGCCAACTTGACACATCAAAATAAGAAATAAAAACATAAAAGACAGTTTACAACAAAAGACTGACACCTGCCTCAACCTTTATGTAATATTATAAATGTAAACCGGCCTACTCAGTACAGCCGTGCTTTTCGACACGGTTGACGCTTATTCGTGGCCAAGTTTGGGAAGCGAAAATAGCAACACATATACATATGAGAAGTAAGACAATACCTTATTTGTCAAACAGGAAGTGGAATCAGCTTGACAGATTTTGCCCTTCAAGTTCGGTCCCACGCAACAGACTAACGGCTAAACCTTATAGTTTCGCCTACCCGGAAGTAAAGTCATATGACTTTGAGCCAAGGGCACTGAGACATGGCCAGGTGATAGAGTAAAGGTCAAAGTGCGAATATTTTGCATGTCGCGCGTACATGCGTTTCAAGTTCAAACCTGCATGAAAGGTACATTATAGGTACATCATTCGCATTGACGAAGCATACTGTTTATAAAAACGAATTTAACAAACAATTCTTTGCGATTTGAATGTCAGCGTTTTTTTGTCTATTTGTGTGTCTGTGACTTGTGTTTGGGCGCGTCATTACGTACTGTGTGTTTGTGCGTATGTCTGTGTACTTTCATAGAATCATATAGTAAAACCCTATACATGTAACGTTCTATATACACTACATATTGACAACAAACATCGACAACAAACATGCAGCTTCTGTTTACTTGCGAACAACTGACACATCAAATTCATGCATGTATAGGGACGCAAAATCAGACACGGCGCTCGTCATCGGACTCGTCAAGTTACGCCATGATCGGGAGAGCTTTGTTCTATTACACAATCAATATATAGCGTAGGACGTGTAGAGAGCACAGTGTCCTAGTCTGCGCTTCAACGTTCTCACCCCACCTCACTGTCTTTCTTACGTACAGGGCACAGTGATTTCAACTTTCTAACATCGACACTGTAAACCCACCCCCTGCTACCCATGGCCACTTCTATGGTAACCACCGTGAGCACAACTCGTCATCCTGTTCACCGCAAACCTCGCGGGGCTTTGTGCAGGGAACGTCTCCACCTTATAAAAGATTACATCTTACATATTTCTTTCCACTAGCAGAAGTTCTGTCCATCTTCCTTGTGCCTTAGAGTGCTACAGTGTTCCTGAAGTTTTCTATCATTTGCCTTTTGCAACCGGGTTTTCGTTGTTTGGCTCAGCCTTTTCTTTGTTTGCTGGGAGATTACTGGATTGTCTTGGGAATCATCGTTAGACAATGTTGATAAACCTTGTTCAACGATTGTGAGGCAGTTCGACGTTATTGTCGACTTCCGGAATTCCGCGTGAGGACCGATTTCCTTTATACTTTAGATATGTATAATAAAGACATCTTAGCGTTTAGAAGGTTCGTTTCCTCTATCTTAAGAATACCCAGAAGTCTTCCGTACCATGATCCAAGTTTTCTCAGTTACGTAGCGGTGAGGGTTGTATACACCAAAAATCTGAACTGTAGTAAAGCCGATCTCATTTAGTCTTCCGAGTAGCGAGGCAACGTAAGTGTCAGGTGGTAGATTCACATTGCCAGGAATCTGAAACGACGTGTGCAGTTGGCTAGAGAGTGTCTGTACCATGACGCTCACCATGTCTTCAACTTCTTTAGTATTAGCACCTACCGTGATAATGTTTGGTGTCACGAAAGTAAATGAAACAACGTCTTGAGCGCAGGGCTGATCAATACTGGTCTTGTAACTTTTTACAGCCTCTATGAGCGGCTGGATCTGGTAGAAGTCAGCTTCCATCTCGAGCAGAGGGAGTTCCTTGAAGTCTTCAGGAAGAACCAGCTGGCTTGTACGGAGGAAGTTGAGGACATGTTCGAACAGCCTGCCGTTCCGGTCTATGAAGTACCTCCCCTGGTCGTCCTGCAGGGTCCTCAAGTCCCCACCAAACATGGCGCCCAACATGGAGTCTGGGTAGCGGGTCAGGGTGGTTATGGTGGTTCGATAAACGTGGCCGCCGACGTCTAGAGTCACGATGTCTTTGGAGCTACTCATCTTCACCGATATTTAGTTTGCACAAATCTGTAATATGGAAGTACATAGAACTTAGTAAGTCACGAAGCGTGGTAGGCGCAGTGGACTTTGAACTGCCATATAATCACATGATTGTCACAGTAGACTTTGGTCTGAACACATGAATGCGAGTCTTTAAATAGTCAAACTGCAAAGTTGCCTTGTTGTACTTCGTTTGAAACAGCGATCCAGTTGGGGAGCAGATTGATTACTGGCGTACACATGCATTTAGCCTGGGTGCCATCCTATTTCTACCGGGGCTCCTACATTCGCTACCCTAAACTCTTTAGGGTAGCGAGTGTAGGAGCCCCGGTAGAAATAGGATGGCACCCAGGCTAACATGCATTGGCAGCTTGAAGGTAACAAGTTTCCTACCACAATGTACAACCACAACATGTCGACAATGTGTTGATGGCCAAGTTTGAAAAGAGAAGTTTGCAAAACTACAAATAACACAATAAGACAACACAATACCTGATTTGTGAAACAGAAAGTGGCTCAGCAGATGATACCCTTGAGACCTGGTCTCACACAGTTTCGCCTCCTTGGAGTTAAACGACGAACTTGTGCCCAGGGTACGCTAGGTCTAGATGTATGCTGGGTACGGCACAGTCAGGTGATAGAGCAAGGGTCGGAGTGTGAAACTTCGTCATGATGTCGTATGAGTTTCGAGTTCATACCTACCTTAATGGTACATTTTATACATTGACCTCTATAGAAAATTGGGTCAGTTCTTTATTTACATTGTTATAAATTACATAAACCCTTCCATAAATGTCTCTTCCCTGTGTATTCACCTAATGGCCTTTCTAGTCGGCGGTAGCGACCATTGCCTAGATGAGCGACACATTGGAAACAATTTTGAAAACAGAACTCACACAGGTTTATTCAAATACTATCTTATATTCATTTGTGAACAGTACGAAACAAATTCGCATTGACTTAGTCATTATCGACAATAATTGGCTTATCTTTGTTGAGACTAAGATCATTGGCATCAATTCTTGGTTCCTTTTGAGTCAATGGTATTCGCCATTCTTGGCATATTCCGTCTCGGTATGTTTTACTGATGTCTACATGTATTTTGATGATCATTGTAAGGTTGCCAAAGCAGCCACTTTACAAACATATACAGTGGCTCAAAGCTTTTAATCATATGTTACTACGGTGCTGGTACAACATTCATGTACTTGTTATTGATACCTCGGACGGAACGTTTAGTGTCACGGGACCTACAACATACATGAACTCCAAAGTAGTCTTACTTACTTACTTACTGCCCTTTATGCCTCCCGGCATGTAGGGCAGCAACAAAAGTTCGCCAGTTCCGTCTGTCCTGGGCAAGGCTCTGGTTCTCCAAAGTAGTCTAGCTGGCATAAATGTTACAGTCACATGTGGCTACATTGGTTACATATTCAAAAATGACGAAAATAAAATATCTACACTGCAAAATCTGCATTGCGTTGCCTATCAGCGATTTCTGTTATGGAGTGGAACATTTGCACAGTTTTCTTCATGTGTGCAATTGCTGTGCAATAAACTTTGACTTGGCTTCACTTGTATTATACCACAGATTTAAGTGATTACAACAATTGCAGTCCCAAACACTTTCGTTTAGGTCAACCTAGATAACGCAGTCATCAAGTGTTAGGCTTTATCGAGTTATTTCCTCTCTGTGGAATCCCGGGTGTTTTTTTCGTACCAAGACCCACACTCGCGCATGCTGCATAACCATGCAGGGAAAAACCCTTGTCCTGGA
Organism: Branchiostoma lanceolatum; assembly: GCF_035083965.1. Lineage (NCBI taxonomy): Eukaryota > Metazoa > Chordata > Leptocardii > Amphioxiformes > Branchiostomatidae > Branchiostoma > Branchiostoma lanceolatum. The sequence goes on along the minus strand of NC_089722.1, from coordinate 26,628,342 downwards.
TTCGTTTGATTAGGGCGGTCACGTTTCCCCGGGGATATTACCAACCTCGCATCTTACAAAGGCTACATGCCATTTCACACGAAAATCTCAACAATGCAGCCACCCCAGATCAAATTGAAAACATTGTCTCTGAATTTAGCTCATTGTTGAGGGATGCTGGTCATGAATGCTTGAGCCTGAAAAGAAAAAGAAAACACGTACGAAAAAAAACAAAACAAACGATGGTTTGACAAAAGTTGCACGGAAATGAAACGTGAAATTAAAAACTTGGCTTCCTTACTTGAAAAAAACCCATTGAACTCAGAAATACGGGGAAGGTTCTTTAAAACGAAAAAAGAATACAAGAAACTGGTTAAAAAGAAAAAGCGTGACTTTCATCAGCAAATTATGAACGAGCTGTCGTCCCTTAGAGAAACTAACCCAACTGCTTTCTGGAACTTGGTAAACAAGCTAAAACCAGAAAAAACATCTGTAAGCAACCAAATCCCAGACGAAACTTGGCTACAACACTTTAGTAACCTCAACAAACATTCAACAGATAACAACAGTAATGTAAACGCCTCAGCCACTGATTCCATGGACACTTGTCTTCCTTCTGCCCCAAATATGGACAGCTCCGTATTGGGCTCCTCCATAACAGAGAAAGAATTGGACTTAGCCATATCTCACTTGAAAAATAATAAATCAAGTTGTGACGACATGGTCTTAAATGAGATGCTAAAATGCGGAAAGGTTATTTTAAAGAAACCACTTCTACATATCTTCAACTCCTGTCTACAAAATGGTTACTATCCTAAAGAATGGTCACGTTGTCATATTGTCCCTATTCATAAATCTGGAGACACCGCGCTCCCAGACAACTATCGGGGAATATCAATAATTAGTTGTCTGGGAAAGCTATTCTCATCTATCTTAAATACACGTCTTGTTAACTATGCAGAACATTACAGCCTTTTCAAACCCCAACAGGCCGGTTTTAGAAAGAAATTTAGAACAACTGATAACATTTTTGTATTGTCTACTTTAGTAAGCAGATATCTAAGCAAGAATAAACGACTCTATGCATGTTTTGTAGATTTTAGCAAGGCTTTTGACTCGGTTTGGAGAGAGGGTCTCTTGCTGAAATTGAATAAACTTGGCATAGGGGGTAAATTTTTGCTTACAATAAAAGACATGTATTCCAAAACAACAAATTGTGTAAAAACTAGCCAAGGTCTAACTGAAACTTTTGTAACTAACTGTGGGGTTCGTCAAGGCTGTAACTTGAGTCCAACATTGTTTAATCTATTCATAAGTGATTTAGCAGATGCGTTTGATGATGGTATTTGTAACCCTCCTACTTTACATAATAAGAAAGTGTCCTGCTTATTATATGCAGATGACCTAGTGCTTTTCTCTGAATCCCAAGGGGGACTGCAAACATCTTTAGACAAATTAGAAAACTATTGTAATTCATGGCATTTGAATGTTAATCTCAAGAAAACGAAAGTAATTGTCTTTACAAAGGGAGGCCGTCTGCCTAAAGACTGTTATTTCTTGTTTAGTAATAATGTTATAGATGTTGTGACAAACTATTGTTATTTGGGTATTGTTGTAAATTCAGCTGGCACGTTCAAGGCAAACAACAAATACTTACACAGCAAAGGCTCAAGAGCCCTCTTTGGAATCAATCAATCTCTTCACCAAGCCGATCCTACAATTTCCGTTAAAAACAAAGTCTTTGATGCATGTGTAAAACCGATATTGTTGTATGGGTCTGAAATCTGGGGATCTTTCAAAAGCCCAAAATCATCCCCAATTGAAGCCATTCACTTAAAATTCTGCAAACAAACATTAAAAGTCCCCAAGTCTGCATGTAATCTAGCTGTGATGGCGGAATTGGGGAGATACCCCCTTAGATTAGAAGCTTCCCTGAACGCTATAAAACACTATATTAGAATACGCCAGAACGTGCCAGCTGACAGCCTTTCAGCAGACGCCCTTTTGTGTCAACTTGATTTAGATACATCAGGGGCTAAATGCTGGGCTTCGGGAGTCCGCAAGACACTTGAGGAATGTGGTTTTGCCTATGTATGGCATTCACCCCAGAATCTTGTTTTAAATTCTTCTCAGATTATTCCATCCATTCACCAACGTCTGAAAGATATGTATTTCCAACTTTTTACAACAGAAATGCGAAACAATAACAAATTACGAACGTACAGATTATTTAAGAATACTTACCACGAGGAGAAATATCTAAACATTACAAACTCTCGACACAAAACAGCAATCACAAAACTTCGGATAAGTTCACACAAACTGAACATTGAAAAGGGCAGGCACAACCGCATTCCTCTGCAAGAAAGAATTTGTCAATTTTGTAATTTAGATAGAATTGAGGACGAAAGTCATTTTGTTGTGGAATGTACATTATACAACGATGAGAGAAATATCCTTTATACTTATATACAAGATAAGTTCCCTAGTTTTAAATATATAAACAGTACTGAGAAATTCCTATTTATAATGAAACTGAACAAACCATGTATTACGAGTTCCATATCTACATACATCTACAATTGCCTTATGAAGCGAGAAGAAGTCGAATCTGTAAATAGTAGACAAGTATAGATTAGTCCTATTAGACACAGTAAGATATCACATTATATTACGTTATATTATCACCACTGTATGTAGTCCTTTGCTTACCACCATGACCTGTACTTAGCTTGTTTAAGCATAAATGTACAATAAAGGTCTTTCATTCATTCATTCATTCATTCATTCATTCATTCATTCATTCATTCATTCATTCATTCATTGTTGCTCTGAGGGTTGGTTCATCAAGTCCCGCACCGTGGTAGACACTTCCATGGAACTCGCAATGAAATCTATGTATGAGTAGAGATTTGAAGATTTAACCATGTGTCACCATGCTTACCTATAGCCTTGCAAAGGTCATTCACCGGCTTAAGTCATGGGACCGACGACACATATACAGGTACTCAGACATACTTTAAACGTTGAGATGCTGTATTCATAACATAACTATATTCATGACACGAGTTATGCATAACGTTAATTATGTAAAAACACTAAAATCCACAAAACACTAATATCATGTCTATTGTAACCTGGACTACCACCTATAGCGAAATGCATCTTAAGACTTTGAACAGGTTTGTTTTTCTGTTCTTAACAACCCCTGGCAGTTTTCCGTACCATAACCCAAGTCCGCTCCCATACTCTTCCTGTCTCCTCACTGCCTACACCAAAACTTTGAACAATAAACCCTATCTCATGGAGCTTTCCAAGATACCTGCCTATATACACCATATCGCTGCATGGATTGGATTGAAAGTGTCTGTTCTAGAGCGTATACCATGCTGTTCACCATATCCTCAACTTCCTTACTGTTAGCGCCTACTCGTGTGTTGTATGGTGGTTCTACGGTTGCAATTGGGTTCACGGTAAATGAAACAAAGTCTTGAGCGCAGGGTTGATCGATGGGGTCCTTGTAAATGTAAAGCCCCGGTCACACTAAACTCACGTCGTACCTACGATGCACGTACGATGCATTTCCCGTACAACGCAGGTAAATCGCAGGTTAATCGTAGGTAAAATCAGCTATCGCAGAGCGTCGGGCAATGTTCAGAATTTCATCCAACGTCGTACGATTTTTATAGCCTCATATTTAGGCCTTTTTGCGGTCTTTTTATCTAATAATGAGGTGGCGAATCCATAAATTTCGACCATGTTCGGATGGTTTCAGTTACCCTGATATATTGCCGATGCTGATGCAAATTGTAACCATCATAAGACAATAGCAACCAGAAAACAGTGCGCCAGTAGAATAGCCTGCTTCCAAGTTTAGATTTTCTACGTGTCAGGTCCAGAACAAGGCGCATATAATTGCTTTATGTCTGTATACACCTGGGTTTATAATTAGATCATACCTCAGTCCTATCCTGTCTCTATTTTCAATTTTTAGTTTTTGTTTGACGTTTTATGCCTTTTGTGATCTTTTGTGTGCTTTCTTTTTGATGGACAATACAACTGGCCTGTCATATTCTTTCTCTGGGCCATCCGCAAACTGTTCTCTTGGCAAACTAAAAGTAGAGACAGGATGGGACTGAGGTCTGATTTAATTATGAACCCACGTGTGATAGCCATGAAACAATCGTATGCATCACTTGCGCGCGATACTTGATCTGACACGTGGAAAATGATAGCCTTGAAAGCAGGCTCTTCAGCGGGCGCGCTGTACAACGGTTGCCACTTTGCTCTGGCTGCACTTTTCAACAACATCGACAATATCAGGGAAAAATGAAACCATCAGAAAACGATCGAAATGCATACATTTTTCACCTCATTGGTATAAAAAGAAGGCCGTAGTGAAGTCTGTATTGGGGGCAATAAAAATCGTACGGCGACGGAGGGAAAATTTTGAACATGTTCAAAATCATCTTTAGCTGTGTTTTTCGACGTAGGACTCTCGGCGATGGCTACTTTTACGTGCGATTTACCTGTGATTGACCTAGGTACACTAAAAAACCATCGTACGATCTACCTACGTTATATGTAACAAATACACTGGTTTCGAAAATATTTTGTACTTAGAATTGTAGGATAGATTAGCCTTGTAGTATTGTTGATTTCATGCCATACATTGTACCATGTACGATTGTTGAGCAATAAAGTTCACTTCACTTCACTTCACTATGTGACCACCACTTTGTATGTGTTAACTATTGCACCCGGTTTTTCCCAAACGTACGACATACGGCGCTGTCATGACGGAAGAAACCCCATCGCAGGTACGACGTGAGTTTAGTGTGACCATAGCTTAACTCTTCAGTGCTTCGATGAGCGGCTTGATCTGGTAGAAGTCAGCTTCCATCTCGAGCAGAGGGAGTTCCTTGAAGTCTTCAGGAAGAACCAGCTGGCTTGTACGGAGGAAGTTGAGGACATGTTCGAACAGCCTGCCGTTCCTGTCTATGAAGTACCTCCCCTGGTCGTCCTGCAGGGTCCTCAAGTCCCCACCAAACATGGCGCCCAACATGGAGTCAGGGTAGCGGGTCAGGGTGGATCGGGCGGTTGTGTAGATGTGGCCGCCAACGTTCAGACTCACGACGGAATCAGCGATGCTCATTTTTCACCGGTGTTTGTTTAGAACAACTCTGTAATCTTGAAGAAACGAGACAGAAATGAGATGCTAACCATTTAGGAAAAGCGTAGGGGACTTTGAACTCCAATATAAGCATAAAGATTGTGACCCTTCCGTAATTACACCTCGCGGTAAGCAAATGGATGCGAGCCCTCTTCTAACATTCTAACTGTATGCCAGTTTTCATATTGGAGAAACTATAAGGTTCTCGCACTATCAAAAGTGACAAAGAGCGCGAATTCTAACCCACGCGAAACAACAATACAATAGGGTTAACGATACAGTAAATCAACACAATACAAGGAATGAATTGCTCTCTCTAGACGAGACTTAATCATAAAGTTAATGGCGATATGACATGTGACCAACACTGGCGTTTTCGTGGCTAACGGTTTGTAAAACAGAGTTTGTAAGATTACCCTACATACATCAGCAATAAGACAATACCTGAGTAGTGAAACAGGAAGTTGGACACGCTCGACAAATGTTTCCCCTCGGCCTCACGTCGGAGCTCTCGGCTAAATTATAGTTTCGCCTACGTGGAAGTAAAGTAATGACGTCATGCCCATTGTATGCTAGGTGCTTACTGGGTACGGCACGATCGTCAAGTGACAAAGTAAAGGTCAAAGTGCGAACCTTTATAAGTCGCATGAGTTATGAGTTGAAACCTACCATAACGGTACATTATGTGCGTTGACGTTCACAAAAGCAAACCAACATGTTTTCATCCTAATCTATGGATCCGTGGACCTACCTGACTATCAAAATAATCAATGGCATATCCTTATTGACCATTGCATTACACGTATGCTAGAAGGAGACGAAAAACCTTGACGTCAGCTTCGCTTTATTTGTGAACAACTTAAAGCATATCAAATTCTCGCATGTACAAACAATGTTTACACGTAAGGTTAATTAGAGCAAAGATTACCGAAAGTTTCAATATCATATTGTTATCATAAGCTATGATGCCTTTCTTCAGTACAGTCTCACTTAGTATATCAGTTCTCGTCGGTGAGAATGGCATTATTCTCAAACCTTCAAAGCAGGCCTGACACGTGACTTTTGTGTCTTGTTTGTAAAGAGAGAGGTTCCACTATAAAACCACCCAATAAATTCGGCTTGTGTAAACTGTCTGGCTTAGTCCACCACTGACTGGCATGCCGTGCACATGAGTGCTGGGGCTGGGCTAAGACACAGTAGAGTACCAAGTACTTACTCTTCAATACACTTTAAAATACAGAAACAAACAGATAAGACTTTGAGTTTTTCACACAAAAATCGAATTAGTCTGCTTCCTCTAAACAGGAAGAATATAAAGTTAAGCCCAGGCTGGTAGGGAAACAGCCTTGTAGGAAAACATGTCTGATGGTGACTGTAGCAGTAAGCAGATTGATGCCAGAAGTTCTTAAATGAGAAGAAGACACCAACTAGCTTTTATCGATGATATTGACATTCTCAGGCAAGTACACAGCAAGATTGCACTGAATTCAAAATAACGGAAAATCTGATCAACGCTTTGTATCAGTTGATCTTTCGTCAAAACTAAACTTGAGGAAATTACTGTATGCAATCTTTAGCCTTCCTATAACTTTATGGGTCATCTTACATGGTTTGACAACGTATGTTTTAACTAGTAAAAACAACTCCATACCATTTGTCAATCAGAAACGATCTTATATGCAAACAACTGTCTGTTTTGTGTGGAAAGCAAAGCCTTTGTTTTCTGGCTGCAGATATGGCTGGACTCCCCATGGCTCTTGATTAATTTATGTGGTCTATAGGTAAATTCAGCTTTCAAAGTCCTGGCAGAGGACTGTAGGGAGTATTTACATTGGTTTATGGTAATATGGTTGTTCCCAGGGAACAACATTTCCCATCCTATTCGATCCTATCCTTATGTCTTTCACAAAGTCCCTTGCGGAGTAACGCAGTAAAGGCAATGGTCTAAGTATAACCAACAAAGATCGAAATCACAAGTCAACGCTTAGGTCCAATATTGAACTCAGGTTTCAATATTCGGGTCGATGAAGTACGAAAGTAAAGTTCGATTAATCCCAAGGGTCATAACCGTATGCGTTATGTTCGTCACCGCCAGGGTCCTTTCCCATCGTGACCCGGACAGCTCTGATCAGCCCCTTGATCTTATAGAACTCAGCCTCCTTCTCGAGCAGACGGAGTTCCCTGAAGCCATCAGGAACAACCAGCTCGCCCAGTCGGAGGAAGTTTAGGACGTGTCGGAAGACCATTCCATCTCGATCTATGAAGAACCGACCTCGATCGTCCCACAAGACGGGCAAACAGTCATACGTGTCATACGTGTTTTGTCTGACCTCATCACGAAACTCTTTGCCCAACTTGGAGTCTGGGTAGCGGGCAAGAGTACCTATGGTCGTTGTGTAGAAGTGACCGCCGACGTTCAGATAGACGATGCGGTCAGGGTAACCTTGTACAGCGGGTGCTTTCCGTGGCTGGTACATCGTATTTGTTTAAACAACTCTAGAATCTGGAAATGATAAGAAATCAGTATGTCACAAAAGTGTTAGACTTTAAACACGGAAACGATGACTTTGGGTAAAACTAAAAGAAATGGAAAAAAATTGGCCCCGGCATTTTAAACGGCGATGCATTAGAGAAGCTCACGACGGTATTGACACAATATAATTGTCTCTTGAGCAACTTGCATTGATGGCAACAAGTGAACCCCCCCCTCAACCTTTATGCATTATTATATACGTACACCCGACACAGTACGACAGCCGTGCTTTTCGACACTGTTGGCGCTTTTATTCGTGGCCAAGGTTGGAAAGCGAAGATAGCAAAATTACCCGCCACATATCAGAAATAAGACAATACCTTATTTGTGAAACAGGAAGAGGAATACGCTCGACAGATTTTGCCCTTCAAGCCTGGTCCCACGCAACAAGTTAACGACTAAAGTCCTTGTAGTTTCGCCTACCCGGAAGTTAAGTCATGACCTTGAGCCAAGGGTACTGGACATGGTCAGGTGACATTGTAAGGGTCAAAGTGCGAACCTTTTGTATGTCGTACATGGATCAATGGTACATTATGCGCACTGACGAAGCATACTGTTTATAAAAAACAACTTTAACAAACAAATCTGCAATTTAAAAGCCATGGCCAGGTTCATGGAGCTTTCCAAGCAGCGTGGCCACATACGTTCCATGTGGTATCTGGCTATATCCACTGTATTGTTGTTGCAATGGGTAATTGTAAGTGTCTGTATCAAGTCGTTCACCATATATCCCCATTGAGTGCCTATTCTTGGGTATATGCCCGTTGCCACAGTGAATGAAACAAAGCCTTGATCCATACGGGCCTGGTAACCCTTCGGTACCGGGTAACATAATGCTTCAGTGAGACATGTTCTTCATAAAAAAGAAAGAAGAAAAAAACAGTGTGTGTGGGGAGGGGGGGGGGCGTGATTTTCTTCTGAGCCGACTACGAAAAAAAAGGTCAATGGCATGTTCCCATTGAGCATTACCGATAACATACTAGTAATCAACGTTCTGTGTATGCTTAAATTCAAATAGACAACAAGCATCGATACCATTGCAGCTTTTGTTTATCTGAACAACTGAAGCATATCGAATTTTTGCATATACATAAGGTGCACTTTATCAATTTACATGTACTTAATTTCTTATATCATACAGTGATGAACGGCTACCAAAATTATTCACATCATATTGTTATTATCATTAATCGATATTAGTCGAAGACAAAAGAATATTGGCTCCATCTATTCCATTTTTGTCATCGTCATTTGCCAGAAAACATGCTGCTACATTTTCAACTGGTGTCTGTTGTAGAATTGTTTCACTTGCGTTTTTCTCCAAATCCTCAGCTTTTTTATTCATTGTTAACTTCTCTTTCATGAATTCAAAGACGCAATGAATTATGAAGTGAGTGCCTTCTTTACAAAATATTCTGAAACAAGTCTGGAATGACTGAAAAAAAAACGGATCATGGCTTTGCGCTGCCAAAAAATACAAAAATGCAGGAAATATTGTAAATGCTCAGATTAAGATAAAACCAAATGATAACCATGCAGGTACGTGAGCACTGATGTCCAAAAATGAACTCAGATATCGAAATTTGGATCAATGAAGTACAGACGCAGAGTTCAATTTAACTAATCCCAGGGGTCATAACCGTATGCGTTATGTTCATCATCGTCTTGGTCCTTGTCCCGGGCCATCTCCCTGAGAGCATCAAGGAGCGGCTGGATCCGGTAGAAGGAAGCTTCCTCCTCTAACAAGTCGAGCTCCTTAAAACCCTCAGCGAGAACCAGCCTGCCCAGTCGGAGGAAGTTCAGCACGTGTCGGAAGGCTACCCCGTCCCGGTCGATGAAGAACCGACCCTGCTCGTCGCGCAGGACATCAAGGCTTGGACTCCTGTTCAACATGGATACATTCATGACTGGCCTTGGAGCGCCCCCAAATGGCCTTGAAGCGCCCCCACTCCCTCTTGGAGCGCCTTGTCCCACACTAAACGTGGCGCCCAACCTGGAGTTTGGGTAGCGGGTAAGAGTAGCTCGGGTCGTTGTGTATATTTGACCGCCGACATTTAGAGTCACGATATCGTTGGAGCTACTCATCTTTCCTGAGGCCTTTGACGATATTTGATTGAAGAAAACCTGAAAGCAATGAGACAACATTTGGTATAGGAAGTCATAAACGTGGCAACGTGATGGACTTTGCGACTGAAACTCAGTTGGTTTCGGTAATCTTTAGACTTTGCGATGAACGCACACTAAATATGGTAACTTGATTTGTTAGGACAGAGAAAATTCACGGTACAGAACGAAGTACATGTGGCGGACGTTATTAATTCCCCAGTGCCAAGTGGCGTAAATGTGAACAATAATAAAATACCTGGTATTACAAAAACCGAAAGCCAGGTATGACGTCAGATCGGTCACTGCAAGCTCAGTCCCACACCACAGGCCTATGACTGAATCCTCGTGATCTCGCCTTCAGGGCTGACGTCACTCGGAGCAGGCGCAGTGAGTGCTTCCTGGGAAGGCAAGCGAAGTCCCTATATCTTGATTTCCATGCAGTGATAATTTCTTGAATTTTTTTGGTGGGCGAGTTAAGCTAAGGGTGTGATGCAGTTTCGGCCTTACTAGGACAAGAGGGGTGCAAGATCGTGTTATTTGGTTAAAGCACCTTTTTTTATTTTTTTTTAAAGTGTGAATGACACAATTGAGTAAGAATGTTGGTACATTTATTGTTGATTCATATTAGCTCTCCAGTGGGTTTTGTACTTTTGTAATCTAGTCGTTTTAAACTGCTTTTTTCTGTGTATTTTTCCATTGACATGAGACCCTAACATTCAGTCGGCGATGTTTGTCCTATTTCATACAAGTGCCATCGCGGCCCCGTGACATGAATCTGAACGACAGGTCTTTGGTCAAAGGTAGCTGAAGGTCAGTTCCGCCCACTCTGCTCAATTGCGCCACTTGGCCGCTGGTCACGTGTCCAGACCCCAGAACAATTAGGTCAACATGATTTATGCTACATCATGTAAGCTTACTGCGCATGTGTAAACTTCTAGCCCTGGCACACCCACACAAAGTGCGACCACTAGCAGCCGAGTGAGAGAGCGGACAGGATGACGCTCTCCTCGGGCCTTCTGGCCTCCCTGCTCTGCCTGGGCTTTCTCGGCCCTGGCTTAGCCCAGAAGCGTACAGAGGAATGTAGCTGTACCCCTCAGCACGGATCCTTCCACAACCATCACGCGATGCTTCTGGACGGGTCCCGTGACGTCAGCCTAGCCGAGTACAACGGTACAACCCTTCTGGTGGTCAACGTCGCCACCTTCTGAGGGTTTAACGAGCAGTACATCAGTCTGAATGCACTAAGGACCATAATGGTCGACCAGAAAGGTCACCGTTTTGAAATCCTGGGTTTCCCCACCAACAACTTCGGTCTTCAAGAGCCCGCACCTAACAGCAAGATCTTAGACTGTGTCAAGTGAGTACAGGATTGATTATGTAATAGGCGTTGAGCTGTGTTTGCTTTTCTTGGGCTTATTGTTTGCTGGGTTCCAAGTTCCCGACAACACGATAAGAACACAATCTTATGACGCACACCCAGTCATGGTTACTGTGCTTTACATCTACAGTGTGTGAATGTGTACTAGTGTGTTCCCTGATAGATTTATATATACATGCCATTCTACACCGTGTCCGTAATTGTTTTACCGCGAACCACGATAAGCAAAGTTGGATTTTGCGAGATCCCGTTCTTAACAGATTTTAGTGCGGTCTACGTTTTCCAGCAGACGACATTTTAGGGTCCCGATGTCAAGAATGTTGCTGATATATATAGCAAGACATCTTGCTCAAAATCCTGTCTGTTTAAGAACCACTTCTTGTTCCCCATTTTTATTTGCTCCAACAGACGACCTTGGATGACGACCTTGGAAGTCCAGTCCCAAACGATCGATGATGTTTAATCACCGCGCGCGTCAGAATAGTCACGCGGTTTAGAATAGTGGTTAATCATTAACTTACGGGACCAGTTCGGCGCCTTAGACAAATACACATTTACTGGGACTGTTTGGTCTTTAACTTACGGGACCAGTTCGGTGCCTTAGATAAATACACATGTACCCGAACTGCTTGGTCTTTCTACCGTACAAAATGAGACTTCATAACGATTTGTCATTGAAGAACTGTGTTGCCCTCAGAAATACAGATACAACTTTTGGCCTCTTCCTAATGTATTTTCCTTTCCGCAATGATGTTTTTATATTTTACACGAATGCATCTCTTATATATATGCGTTAGACCAAATTTTGACCGGCTACTGACCCCTCTCAATGTCCAGCCTGTGTGCTGCACTTTGAAATGTTTAACAGTCAAGAGATAGCAGTTTTTTTAAGTTAGATTTAAAGTTGAAGAATTCAAGGCAGATCTCTTATGTCAGAATGAAAAATGATGTCGTTTGTCACCAAGTCTAAACAAACAGAAAGAAGTAGGTTATCAACATCGTAAGTCATGATGGGTTGATAAGATCTCCATAACTCATGTCGTACCATGTTGTGGTCGGCACCACTCCCATGATACCAGCGCGACCATTTGGAAAGAATTGTTGCACAGGTCTAGACTCAAAATACAGACATTTCTAAAACAGTTGAACTTTTTGTGGTGGAAGATTCATTTTGCAAAAAAGGGCCCCCAAAAAAGACGTGAATGAACCCTGACTCATGGAGATGCAGCTGATTAACTTGCCAGAAAAACTGAAAATCCAAAGTTAGATTTTACTTCAAAGTTTGCTGTCAAGGCTGCATTCGGAGCCCTCTTCATTTTCTAAAGGGGTCCTATATGTAAGCCTTCTGTGCCGGCGTACGTAGGTATGTGTATATGTATGTGCGTGTGAATTCGTCTGTCTATCTGCATTTCCGACTTACTAATTAAAATAAGTCGGCCAGCATAACTCTAGAAGGACCTAGAAGCTATGGACGAATTATGATGATATATGAATGATGATTGGTATATGGGTAGGTCTTGAAAAGATGATGGTCAAGGTTGATATGGGGGCTAATGACAGCTTTACTAGGTACTGCAGCAGAACCTCCTGTTTTTGTATCCTCTGTTAACGTTGATCTGGGCATGACATAGTCTGGTCTCATATTGCCATTATTCCCTTCACGATAGACACATCAATCCAGGGAACGGCTACGTCCCCAACTTCCCGATGTTCCAGAAGGCCGACTGTAACGGGGCGAACGAACAGCCCCACTTCACTTATCTGAAGGTCAGTTAGAAAGGGAGGGGGGCATGAAAAGCTCGTGATGTGAGGTCTGGGAAAAGTCAGCATTAATATATTGCTGAGTTTCTACTTACTCCAAATTTCGAGATTGTCAAAGTTCCTTGCATGGCTAGTATGTCTTTCGTTGGGTGCATGTGAGCATGTTACGTAATGAAATACCATTGAAGAAGGCGGAAATTGTACTGTCTGCCAGCAAATTTATTTGAACTTTCAACTTTGTCTACTCGACAACCTATTGGAAGTGTCCCGGTATTCCTTACCCATGCATGGAATCCTCAAGTTCCTACATTTTGTAAACAACGACAGTTCGTTCTGTTATGTTTTCATTCAACAATGTCATCAATCTTCAATGTCGAATTATATTACGTCATCAATCTTCAACATCAAATTCTATTACGTCACCAGAGCTGCTGCCCTTCCATCAATGACGTCGTTGGCGACAGAACCAGGATGTACTGGAATCCTGTCAAGAACAGCGACATCCGCTGGAACTTCGAGAAGTTTCTCGTGGACCCTGAAGGAAAGGCTGTGAAGAGGTAAGAGTATGATGAAGTTGTACCCTTCTTAGACTAACATTGTTACGGATTGTATCCAAGCGACAAAACAAAGTGAAGAATAACGTAAAGCTAGCTAGGCCTCGGTGAAATTGTTAAACTTCCGTAAGAGGGTGGGGTGGGGGGACTTCTACTAGAAAAAAGAAGCAAGGTGAAGAAAAGCAGTATAGCCTGGCAGTGTTTTCTTTAAACTGACGACTTTTCTTCGTGCCGTGCAGGTTTTCATCATATGTGACACCGGAGGATCTGGAATCCGTCATCGACGACTTCATCATGAACTGGACCCCCACGACCAGGGACCACACCTCCGGGGCCAGGAGCTCACGTGACAGCGGCCTCCTCTCCTGGCTCAACTAAACCATTCCTTCTACATAATATGTGTAAACAATCCACCCTCACCAAGGCCCGAAGTAGAAAACAATTTTCGTTGAGCAATCTCGATCCGATTTAAAAAACAAAATCACACAGAAATCATCACATACTCAGCCCAAAGTTTGTTTTGGAATTTGAGCCACTTTTCTGACGCGCACTGATCTACGGGATGTGTGACGTCAGGAGTGGGTCAAAGGCGCCCGGAAGTCGGTACCTGCCGCCGTCACCACGTTCTTGTTTATTGACTATCACTTTCCGCCTACAATTGATGTTTTTAACGTTTTTGTGATGTAGCTATATGTATACTGAGCGTTGTGTTTATTGTTAGTCCTTGGACCCGACAACTATATGACGAAGGAATCACAAACCACTTTGTGGGGGGTTCTTTCAGAGGAGGATGAAGTTTTCCTCGGCCTCGTGCATTCGGCTGAGGGGGGTGACATCCATTGTTGTTGAGCTCAACGTCGTAGAATAAAATGGAAACGCATTCAAAAACAACTTCTCTCTATCTCACTTTGTCACAGAGGTATGAATGTGAATTGTATGTTCGTGTGTGAGTTCATCCTAACCTTACATCGGTCATGAAAAAAGTTGGCATGCGGTACTGCGATTAGGGTTTTTGATTCAGAATCAGAAGGTTCTGGGTTCGAATCCTTACCAGGTCCCAATGCTGTGCCCTAAGAAAAGACACCCAACTCGACTAAGGTGAGAATAAATAGCTAGCTTTGGTTAGGGACGTCCTCTCAGATGAGACGCGAAATGGTAGCCCCGTGTTTAGGGAGAGTGACACATCGAGCAAATTAAAGAACCCACCGTTGGTATTCATAAGAGTAGAGGACCATCGTGTGGGGAATTAATCAAACCAATCAGTCTGGTCTTTGTACAGTCTTACGCAACTTGTTTTTAACAAAAACTGGTGTGTCACGCCTTTAGTTTTTTTTACCTGTTATGCGGTAAAAAGAAAACAAGAGAATTGTAACAAGACAGAATTTTGTAACTCAACAACAAAATTACAAACGATACTCAAATATTTCTAACATTGAGAAAACATTGAAGAAAATAGTGTATCATTGTTCGGTTACAAATATTTATTAAGTGATAATATACAAGACATAAATATACGGCATCCATATACAACATCATTGGTACACAACATTATGCGCTTACGGTGCTAGATTATCAAATGATCAAGGGAAAACACACCGAAAAGTTCTGGCATGTTAAAAACATCTTCCGAAATTCAGAGTTGATTTAAGTTCGCAGAAATGCAGTATGTTTGATTTTCTAGTTTCTCAATGCTGAATTATGGGAAAGACTAAAAAACGAACGCAGATGACTGAACTCAAATAAACATCAACACACTACAAAAGAAACAGTTATAAAGCCCTGAGTATACATGTCAATGGTAATTGTTGTTGTCCTATTTGGGATGGAATCCAACTTGTGCATACAGAAATAAGGTTGAACGATGTTTAAAGAAAAACTTCCACGTTATATTCTATCCTGCCCGTAATGGAACTATGAGAGCCAATTCGTAACCCAACCCAACCCAGTACTACAGTTAATACAAATTTCAGTATTTGTATAAATTCTTACTTCTACAATGTACATGAGTGCAACCATATACAGAACGAATACACAGTGCAATATTATTCTCGACTTTAAACTTAAAAAGAATAAATACAAGTAAAACTTTTCATTCTCTAAGCTAATTCGGAGTTTAAATCAAACGTATGTAACATATCCGAACAGTTAAGAAACTTATTTGTATGCTTACATACAGGATACACGAATGAAGCAACAACAACGTATTCAATTATTTCGTAACCAACTAAATAGTTTTTTCTTTGAATCTACTTGTTCATTCGGAGTGCCATTGATGAAGTCGCAGATTATCACAAAATTGCTTACTTAACATAGATCAAGCGACTGTGATTTCACGTCAGTTATGGCTATGTTTTGGTGATTGTATAACCTCGAAGGAGATCTAGGGAGAGGAGTTTATAACGTTTTTCTTGTACGTAGCCGACTCTCTAAACAGAGATGGCCAGAAAGACTTACAAGCTTCGTAAATTTGGGAATTCCAATCCAAGTAAGCCCACAAAGAAAATGACATTCAAAAGCGATATATGTGTTACAAATACAAACTTACAGTGCTTGGTTGATCCGTGTACAAAACTCAAGGGGAAAGATAATTAAGTGAACCATGCCACATTTTCACCTTCCTTTCAGATTTTCAACATGTAAATCACAAATGATAGTGCAAGGATACTTAACGTCTAACAATCCACTTAACAATTGTATAAAGAACAGGAGTTGCAGTAATACCGTTTGAAAATATAGATGTAGTCGTGCTCTCTTACACACAATAATAGGAATAACACTGAGCAATTCTGGTCCAATTCATATAAATTTTTTTTTGAAAACGATAAAATGGTAATGGCAAAAAGTTTGAATTTATATTTGAGAAATTCTTCCTCTTTTCATACACCTATTATTCAATTACTCAGAAAAAGAACACTAGCATTTCCAATTTTAAAAGCACCCAGGAAATATGCGACGTTTTGACTCTTCACCATATACCAAGAAAAAAATAGCACAAAAAAAAGGAATTCAAATTCAAACGTTTTGGTCAGACACAAGGAAGAGTTATTCACCGATACGGATGTACGGATCGGTCTTCTTCAGGAATACTGACCCACTCGACTCTGACACGTGACTTTCTTAAAATATCACGTGGATTTCTGAAAACGTCACGTGACTTTCTGAAAACGTCACGTGACGTCAGAAGTTGGTATTTTTTTCCTCGTGTCGCACCAAAGGATTGGATTTGAATCATGTGATCTACCAACGCAAATGGGTTTTTATGCTAATAAAAAAAAGAAACATAAGTGCTTGTCAAAATTTATCGATAGAAATCACACTTTTTGTTCTCGTTCGGAATGGTGTCACACGAATAGGAAGTCCGTGCCGGGTCTGTCGCCGCAGTTACAGTCCTCTCTCTTCTCGGCACGCAGCCAGGAGCCCTGGCAGCCCGTCACGCCCATGGCCTTCCACAGGGTCGAGCCGTCGTCCACGCCGTCCCCGGAGCAGCGGCCGTTCCTGTCCATGGCGGCGGGCTGACACTCCACACACACCGTGGAGCGCGGCTGCAGCGCGTGGGTCCACTGGCCCGCCTGCCGGTGTAGGATACAGGTCGTCGGAACCTCGTTCATGTAGAAGAACACGCAGTAGCTGAAACAAATGAAGATATAACACATTAAATCAGGGCAACGGTTTGTTTTAACGTCTTTCAATCTGTATCAGGCTGGGAATTCGCCATCTGGCGAAATCGCTTGGGATTGCACCAGAGAGAGTCTAGCCGTGCATGCAGGTCCAGGGTGCCTTGTGCTACAGGCAGAGCGAGGCAGGTAGCCCATTAGAGTTCCATATTGGCTTTGACCATTAAACACTCATTGCTTGTATATCCCTTTCACATGACACTGACTGCATAAATAACTCAGGATACAGAATCTCTAAGATAGTCGCTAAGACTGTCACGCATTTAGAGGATCAAGATCGAATGGTATAACGTTAGATCAGGGGGTAGAAAGTCTACAGTTGCGATATGTTCCTTATTTACCTCTTCCTATTGTTGATGACTCTTTTGGGTCTGAAGTCTGGGTACTGGTCACGGCTGAACTCAGCTGGGGTGAGTAGGGCAACATCTGCAAAAGAAATAAAATTGGAAAAAGAATAAAGAAATAGATATGCACAACTAACAACCAGTGTCTGTCATATATTGGTACACAAGCAATCTTCACGTAGATACCTGGGGCTGATTAAGTACAGTGCGGACAGACTGAAATATTAAGAAAATCCAAAATAATCATCGAAGTCGATTGGTACATCGGAAGTATTTGTTACTTTCGCTAGATGTCACTGAACATGATTTATTTCGCGCTAATGAGAAAATGGAATGTTTGCGGTGGTTTTAATTTTGCGGCAGTGCTATAGTCACATACTGCTACAGTAATGGGCAAAAATGTTCGCGGTGGTTTTAAGTTCGCCATAAAACAGTCGCCGCGAAAACTGCGAACATAAATTCACCACGAACATTTCTGCATTTATATGGCAAGTTATGCGACATATCGTCACTCGGGTTGTCTTGAATCCATGAAACTTAAACGACATCACAAATTCACGATCACAATCGCCCAGATGTTAGATTCGCACAACCCCCGGGGTCTGACGTCGTTCGCCTGTGTTGTCCGCACGTGACAAGCCGATCACACGAGGACACACGACTGTACCCATATCCTGACCATGTTCATACCGCTCCATCATCTATCCAATAGGAGAGCTTCTTTCAGCGCTACAGCCCCGTTTTCACGTACAATTCACGAGACTTTATTTGCACCTCTGTGACGCTGACCAGGCTTGGAAAGAACGTGTATTTGCATATGTTCCTAAACCAAATAAAAGTTTCCGCTTGTACGCTTGATATAGAATGTGAAAACAACGCAGGACATTTATCCACCAAGCTACAACAGTGACCATAACGTCTCAAAGGTAGTTAAACTAGTATCCTGTTTTCTTAGTCTCTTTTCAAGGAAACCGGCGAGTTTTAAAGGGTAAGTTTAGCTTGTTATACCAGGTAGAAAAACAGTACAATAGTGATGTGCCCTTTGTTTTTATGGCGAACGGTTCTTTCTTAGAAAATGGAACAATATGTATGCGTAACATCGTTATCCATATGTTGACAAAGAAACTTTTAAATCTAAAGATTTCTGATTTTGTGAATTTCTTCAAGATGGGACACAACAGAGAAGTGTTCCCGTTGGTTTTCGCGGTAGCTGTGAGTTTTGTGTCAGCACAGTTTACAGGTGAGACATTAATTTCGGAGTGCCTAGTTTACATATTGAAAAACAGTGCTAAGATTATTGTAAGGGGAGTCCTAACCGTATTTAATCAGAGGCTAACAAGAGGTTATCGTGACACAGAAATAAAAATCCAACGTTTATTTATGTCTCAAACTGCATATTTTTGGCGACGCCTCATGGGCGAATAGGGTAGCAGGCCTAGACCTAAACGTATAATTTGAATGAGTCAAATGAGCTAAGCTAAGAGTTTTCTTTCCAACTTGACTTAGAAACAAACAAAAAATGTATCCTTATCTAGTACATTTTGGCGACACCTTTAAGTCTCAGAATGAGGGGTGACTCATTATTCTAAATGATTTATTCATTTTCCCCGTTATTCATTTGTCAGGTGAGGGTGCCAGCTGTAACGGCCACCCGTCGGGAAGCGTGTACGGGAATGCCGACGACTGCAAGACCTATCATACTTGTCTGGACGGAGTCGAGTACTCTGCTACCTGTCCAGACAACCAGTTGTTTAACGCCGGGAGTCAGACATGTGCCGGTCCGTTCAGCGTGTCCTGTGACTTCGTAAGTATTGCTGATAACCAGCGTTAACTTTGTGTTGAAACATAGGGATGAATGGATGATTATCATCATATCTTGTAGCTCCAGTCATCATAGGGGTGATTACCCGCCCTGAGATGTATATGGTGTTACGTCATAAGGCATGGTCGTTTCGTATAACCACCGAATGAACCACCGAGTTCGCCAAGCGAGGTGGTTCATACCATCGTTACTAAATTCATGTGTTACCCCGCTCAAAAAAATCTGTCTATATCAGAAAGTCCTTTGAATCAAATTTAAAAAAAAAACAGCATCCTGTCATGCAATCGTAACGTTACAAACAATTCAACCAATGGTAACCTTGAAATAAGTGGTCAGTATGTGGAGTATCAATGACCGGTGGTTATGGGGAATGGAGCCTTCCCATTGGTCGACTTCATCCGGCTATATGATAATATAGCAACATATGATATATACCAGTTTTATACTTCCACAAAGAACGTCACGTTATATACCATTTTTATACTTCTTCAAAGAAAGTCACGTAGAAAATCATTTTACAAAATTGACCAAGGTAGCAACTTATTTAGTTCATCTTCTATAGTGTGCCAGCCAACCATGCAAGAACGGGGGAGTCTGTTCCAGCGGTTACACCACCTACTACTGTTCCTGCCCGGAAGGACTTGGCGGAAAAGACTGTGCAAACGGTATCGTTGTGACCTTTGCTAAATGATAATGTTACTTATGACCCTTTTCAGACAAACTCTAGACTGCTGAACCTTCAGTGGTGCCATAAGAACAACACATCACACGTTATCATTTGAATAACAATTGAGCACACAGTTTTTCTTTAAAATATGATCATATATTCATCTGTATGCCATTGGATAAAACTAACCATATGTTATATTCATGAAATAGACATTTCGGTCATTATATTTCAAAACATGGCATTCATGGATTTAATGAAAGCATTCGAAATATTGGGCTGCAAGCTGTCAAGAACTTTTGACGGCGATCTTTTGTGTGCATTTTGGTTTGCATATCGGATCCGAATTGCCCTAAAGACTAAGCTATGTTTAACCCCTATATGTAGCCTGTGGATTGGACGAGTTTGCCTGTGCTGGCGGCGGCTGCATACCGAGTAACCGGGTCTGCGACGCCGATCCCGACTGCCCCGACATGAGCGACGAAGTAGGGAGGGACGACTGCGACGGTAACGCCTCAGTCATATTTCCAAACCGATGCCCCGCCGGGTAGTTTACGGACTTCTTTTTCGGGCGGGGACCCGTGGTACTGCTATTGGCTACAGGTTGATTTCAAAGGTAAAGGTAAAGGTAAAGCTAGTCCCGTAGCCCTTGTGAGGCCCTATGTTGTTATCCACTGTGTCTAGGGCATGGTATGGAGTCTGATGTAGTCATCCACTCCGGCCTGACAAATTTTCTTGACCATCTAGTAACCCTTTGTGATGCGTGATCTCGCTTCATGGTTTGCAGTTATCTGTTCGCTGACTACTCAAGATTACGATGCCTACACCTGCCAGCATCAAACTACGTCAACTGCGGGGCTCACGAAGAGGGGCGTCAAGTCTGAAACCACGACAACTGTGCCGGTTGAAAGCACAGAGACCACAGGCCTCACCAAAAGGACAAGTAAGCCTGGTTAAGATCAAACACAAATTGTTTGTCTGATCTGAAGAACTAGAAGCGTGAGAAGTCCATGTTTTGATGAAGGAGGATACATATGTGGCCGAGCAACGTCTTTGCAAAGTTAGCATAACCTGCCAAGTTTCCAAATGGATTGATTTCGTCTACGCACGTGTTACGTAATGCATATATGGCAAAGTTGGCTGACCCATGACGTCACATATGGATCTAACACTATGCTTTGAGCACCATGCTTTGACATTATGTATGTAAGTTCCGTGCCTGTTGCATAGGACGCGGATGTTTACAAAGCAAAGTCAGTTATATAAATCTGAAACTTTTTATTCTGTTTTTCTTTAATGTACAGATGATGAGAGTCCGCCAAAGCGAAACATCCCACCAGGTACCCTCCAGTTTCATTTCTTTTAACCTGAATACGTTAATTTTTTCGCATTCAGGAAAAAAAGCCTCAAAGATTGTGTTTTATTTGTATATATATATACATATGGAACCTTTCCTTAAATCTTTCAACAGAACAACAGCAACATTCCGACAGTCGTCTCCTGAGCGCTAAACGTGCTTTGAAGTCGGGACAGACCCCGCTGGCTAAATCCTATCTGGAGGAAGCCCTGCTCTTCAACCCCTACAACGACGAGGCGCTGACGACGTACGGAGCGCTGGTGGAGTCCGCTAGCCCGCGGCTCGCCGACAAGGTGTACTCCCGGGCCCTGCACCACGGCGGCGGGAGCATGGCCGCACGTGCCGCCGCCGGACGGGCTAGGCTGGCGCCGGTGCTGGGGAAGGAGCTGCGGGACCGACTGGACAGGATCGACGCCAAGATGGCCCAACTGAAGCCGTCAGACATCGCCGCCTTTGTGGACTGTCTCCTGGTGCCACACGTTCTCTATAGTAACAAATCTATGGAGGCTAAGCGTAGGGGCGATGAGAAAGACGGCTTGCTATCAGTTCTGAAGTACATCCATAGCCAAGAGAGTGCGGAAAAACCCCTTGAGATCCATCGCAAGCTGACCGAATTCGACCTCAGCATTGCAGGCAAGGTGCGCACATCGCAGGTGTACATCCCGCAGGTCTACACTCCGCCCAAACCAGAAGACGCTGCAGACGACATGGCCGCTTTCGTCGACTTCCTTGAGAATAGCTCCGCGCGCAACATGCATCCCATCGAGCTAGCCGCGCATGCGCACCATGAGCTCGTCGCCATCCACCCCTTCCAGGACGGCAACGGCCGCACGGCGCGCATGCTCGCTAACGCCATCCTGATGCGGGCGGGCTACCCTCCTGCAGTCTTCACCAAAGGCGATAGGAGGAGCTACACAGAGGCTCTGCGCCTGTCTGACGTCTCAAGGGCACAGGGAGAGTTTCAGGGGAGGGCCTTCGCCCGTTACCTAGCAACCCTGGTAGAGAGATCCGTGGAGATGATTCTCAATCAGCCAGACGACAGTCTCTTCTCCATCTGTGTGGATCTTTGAAGTATCCTTCCTCTCCCGCCATGCCCCCCGTGGGCACTTCAGACGTCTGAAGTTGATCGTGATCGAATAAAATCATTGCAAAATGAATCCCCTTGGTCTTCACTATCTTTATGTCAGTATCATTTATCATTCTCTATCATTCTCTATGACATCAACATTTCGTATACCATTAAGCCTGTGTTAATGACCCCCACTAGGGGCGGTATCCGTCGGGCCGGAAGCTAGGAGCGCGATTTAGTCAGGCTAGTATACCATTATGTATACTGAGGATGAAGAAGCACTAAAATATGCTTGTGCTGTAATGCCCCAAAACGTTTTTAAAGGATGCGCTTTACCCTGGCTACCGTTGCAGGCTGTGAAAGAAGTGATTTTTTTTTTATTACGAACGAAGATCAACATTACGAAGCACGTGTTACATCTCTTCTCTCTTGAAAGCACGAGAGAAACTTAAGATAGAGTAAGAAAATACGTTCCAGTGACAACATTGAACACGTGGCAAGTTTCAACCTATCGTCAAGGGAGGTAAGAGGTGCTTACATCTGACACGCAATGTCAAGTTCAAACGGTAGGAACAGAATTAAAGAGGACATAAAACACGACTAGAATTCTAGAACCTTCAAGTACATGTAAATGTACCAATGGCTTAGGGAGGGCGTGTTAGATATCTAGTGTTTAGTTTAACCACATCATCAAGACTTCCCCTAGCCTGAGTATCATCCTGTTTAGTTACAGGCTCTGCCTTCACAGAACAATGGACCAGCGACAGGGACCAATCAGCGTGCCGGCCAGAGTGTGACCGACTACAGTATTTCCAGACTAATTGAATGGCAGCAATCTCAGACTGTTCTGGCAGAGCCTGTAACTAAACAGGGTGATACTCAGGCTTGACTTGCCCTCCCCGTGCTCAAATTCAAAGTGTCGTTTCTTCAACCGGTTAAGCCACCAGATTCTTCGTACATTATTTTTTTGTTGAAGGATTTTCAGCAAGGCTATGAGGAAATCGACTGTAGAAAATGATGTACGGCAACCTTTTCAGTCAACAGACAGCTGAATCTTGTAAAGTACGACACACCCACAAATGTCCTAAGAATGTCTTTAATCTGTTGTCGTAGACCTATCTATCATACGACGCCAGTGATCGGGTCTTAGTGCTTGTTTGCGAGCCATAACTGTAGCAGAGTGCCTAGTATGTGCTTTCCTGTATGCTATGTTTTTCCATGTCCAACGACTAACACTGCCATGCATTTTCCTTACACTGAGTTCCAAGTGTGGGGTAGTCCGACATATACCGGTAAAAAACGCGGTTCCCACCAACTCGTAAATGGTGGCCTGACACGTCTACCCGTCAGTGGGGAAAAATAACATTCCTTTCCAACTACCTCAAGCTTTTAGACTTCAACTTGTGACACGCGCGAGGGAGTTTAGAAAAACAACTCTGGTAATCTTTTTGACTTCATGCATTAAAACATACATGTGTTGGCAGGTACGCCATGGAAAGCTTAAACAGACCTGTACCCAAGGCTTTCATGTCAGAAAGTTTGGATAGAATTCGAATGTTTTACGGAGAAAACGTCGACACTTTGCCATCAGGAAAGGTTCAGATTGTCATAATAAGTTTGACAAGATGATACTGCTATAATTAATGATATTTTAGTAGGGGAAACGTTCAATATTACAGTAGATAACAAGTGTTACCTTTCATGTAAAACAGCGTGATAAGCAGACGATTCTTGTATTTCCTGTTTCTCAACGATTTACTGAGATATACATGTACTTGCTTCTCATTTACGAATGCTTCACTTTCAGATTTATACGTGATGAGAATCACAAAAGACGTGAACTTGACATTCAGTTAAGTACCCAGTTCGCAAGGCTCTCTTAATGGATTTTGGCTCCCGGCAAGGCTGCGTTTAAGAGGTTTGGCAATGATCGCCCGTTGCTAGGCGACGGTAATCTCCACTACCCACGCACTTGCACTTGAAAGCCGTAATGTACAGTTGTAACATACCAGCTTCATGTCCAATGGTGTGTAAAAGCTGTTTTACTCTGTTAAACGATCACGGCTGGTTACAATTCAGTCCAGTCTGAGAGGGATTGAAGTTGAATGTACAGCGTAACCTCTTTATTGGTTACAGGTTTTTCGTAGCAAAAGCCTGTTTTCTTTTACCCTTGGTTCAATGGGCGCCGCCATATTGAAATGTGGCGTCATAGGTTGGCATGCTGGGAAATATTCGACATCAATCTTTATAGTTCATAGCCTATATTGCAAAAAGCAAGGTGCTGTAAACAATATTGATCGAATCATTACACGAATTTCTAAACTTGAAATAGTTTCATGTCACTTTGGTCGTACGCTTGAAAGTCGGAAGATATTTGACTGTAAGGGTATCCAGCAATTCGTATTTACTTGAATTATTTACTTGAAGAATTGTTTACTTGAAGTTCGCATTAGTGTACAGGTGTGTGTGGCAAGAAACCGCGATATCATTGTTGATTGGTCAGAATTGAAATTTGAAACGGTTATGAGGTCGTTGGTGAACATTCTCATGCACTTAACGTTGATCATGTAACTTCTAAGATAGATAGTGAATACCCATAGTTTCCATTAGCACATTTTTCGCTGATAGGTACACATTACTACAAATAGATTGCATAAACAAACAAACAAACAGACAGACAGACAGACAGACAGAACAAAAAAAAACAGTGATGAGTACCTGTGGCTGGATCACATGTCCGCGCGTCCCATGCGTAACACCCTCGTCTCTCCACCTCCGGTGGACAAGCCTTCCCGCCGTTCTTCGGCTCTTTCGTCACCCGTCGTCGCCGCTCGGCAAACCCGATGTCGCACGAACTGGTGCAGGCGGACCAACCCGACCACTCCCCAACCTCACAGTCCACGGCTGCATGGGGGAAAGAGATAAACGTTATCCACTAGAAGATTCCAGATGAAGTGAACAGAAAAAAACTGAAAAAAGGCAATTTGACACACTGTTTGAAACCATATCAAGCGACATCTGTGAAAGGGACACCGACCCAGAGGTGCTGCCAAAATAAAATGTCCACAGTGCAGAAAAACACGTCTTTACTTGAAGACCAATTTCATATGACTAGACTATCACGAGGAAGCTGTCTGGGCAACCATTGAAAATTCATTTCATTGAGTAGGTAAGCACATCAGTGTGCATTTTCAGTTTTCTAATTCTAGCTTCCATTGGAAAATTGACCTATGACATTCTATGTTTTTCCAAACAATGTGATATAACCCTCCTTCAATAAAAGTGCACAATAGATAGTTGCATTGTCGTTCAGCATTGTCTCAAATGAACAACATCCACATTTGACATCCTAAGACATATGATTGGAAGATGAAAACAGCCTTATCCAGAGAAAGATATCTTGTCTTCTCCCATTTCTTGTCCTCCAAGGACCTTGAGTAAAAAGCTGAGCTAGCTTGAATCTTGTCCAAGTACTCAAAATACCAGGAGTTTTAAACGCCTACAGCACGATGAGTGCCAATCTTCTAAGCCTTTAAAGCAAACCTTCTGCTTACTGTAGAATTCCACGCATTCTCCATTCACTTATAGTTTTGATAAACCAACGGGGCTGTCTAGAAACCAATGGTGTTTCGTAAAGAAATGGAGAGAAAAGATAAAAGACAAAAAGTCTATGGCAGATGATGTCATTTTCATATCGAGATTTTACTTCATTTGAGTCACATAGCAAACCGAGGCACGACCAATTTATGTTTGTGTGTGTGTGTGTGTGTGTGTGAGTGTGTGTGTGTGCGTGTGTGTGTGTGTGTGTGCGTGTGTGTGTGTATGAGTCTGTGTGTGTGCCTGTGTGTGTGTCTGTGTGTGTGTGTGTGTGTTTGTGTGTGTGTGTGTGTTTGTGTGTGTGTTTGTGTTTGTGTGTGTGCAGCTTCGGTTGACCTATTTCTTTTACGTAACTTAGCAGATCTATATATATGCTTTTGGCTCATATTGTGGGCCTGGTACCAGATTCTGTAAGTCTTACAAGTTAAGGATATTCCCTGCAGTAGCCATGCCCTGAGGGGGAAACGTATCCATTGACATTGAGAGACGTGTGAAACTAGCAGAATAGACCTACAGAAACACCAAGTAAAGCAATCATGTAAGATGAGTTCCGTTATGCAACTGGCCTTGACTAGGATGGCCGCAGGTCAAGAACATTGCTGATGTCATTTTCGTTAGGCAGGTGGGAGTTATCTGTCAGACATCTTACACCAGAACAGGACATCTGGCTTGTTTCATAAGTAGAAACATGCCTGTCTGTGTACCATGCCCCCCTCGCCACCGAACCCTTCCCTGATCCCGTTTCAGACGACAAATGGTGACAAACGAGCACAATGACAATATTTGAGCATGGCCGTATCAGACGAGGTCCGTAGTAGGTTTTCGACACAACAATGTCGTCTGATAATGCAAATTAGCGACACGCCGAACTTTATCAACATCTCCATTTATCCTGTGGGAACATATTTTGAGTGACAAGAAAATTCTGACGTACCACAGAACAGAGCTATCATGTCTGAACAAATTGCCTGACATCTTTCAACCACAGTTAATTTTTCAGCATGTAAACAAGCGACATAGATATCACATCCAGGGGGGCAAGATATCGTCTGCATGGTATCTTAATTTCGAACAGCGGTACTACACACTTAGATGTTGCTGTAATCATACCTTAATGACCTTTCTAGTGTGATAAAGATTGTTAAACATTTACACAGTACCTGCTTGCAAGATGTTTTGCTCGAATGCCCCGTTCACATTTGGGATTTGTTACATTTACTTTAAATCTGAAACATGATAGATTTTGTGAGTGTAAACGGCCCAAATTGGAATCATAGCGGATTCGTCATTGACAACATTGAGGTGGTTTGACACGGTTTGAAAATTATCGGTTTGAACTGCATTGAACCACAATCTAACTTAATAAACCCAAAAGTGCACGGGGTCTTAGTCTTTGAATATCACATCATCAAAAAGACCATGGAAAGCCATGCTGCACAGGCTCTGGTTTCCAACATGGTCGGTATTTACCGTATTTGAGGCACGGTCGTATAGTAAATCATTAATAACAGACGCCGATAAATAACACGTTGACCCGAGGTTACATATGCCGCGTATGCAAATTTAAACAAGAAACAGGCGTCACAATATCCGTCAAAACAAGTAGGGGGTGAGCAATATTTTTGTAGATAAAAAAGTGGCATGAAATTTGATGATTGTGCTGTTTTTTTAGCCTTTTAGTTGGTAGAGCTTAAGTTTAATACATAAAAACGTTTTTAAAAAACAAGTGACGGATGTCGAATGCACATGACTATTGCACTTGGACCTGCTTTAATGTGCCCCCCTCCCCAAGTTTTTTTATAAACAATGTGCGCCAGTGGTATTTTACACAAGACAATCAAAATCGTTTATTCTGGACTGTAACTCTTTTGAAATGTTGAGTTAAGGGCAGTGGGTTTTTTGTTCCTATGATGTTAACACATGCTTCAAATTGGCCTACAAAATGACCCAAAAATTCTTCAAAATGCCAGTTGGTTTGTCATGTCAAACATGTGAAGCGTGTACATTGATTGAGAAACCGGTCTAAAACAACGTTAAACTTTCACCGTATGCATATTCTCCAAACGTAAAAAAATAATAATGAAATTTCACTACTTCAAATTGATAGTATCGTAATTAAGAATTAACGTTCTGCCATTGATGTCGTCACATCTTTAAAAGATCTTTCGCGAGGCAGTTATAAACTTCTGTTGCTGCAAGTTCTCGACAAAAACACATGTCTGTGATACGTTTGTCCTTGGGGTAGTGACATTTACAAGCAAACAGGCTGTCAGGTTCAAAGGTATCTGAAGTGGACTTTAACCAGGGCTTGACGATGTATATTTCCTCTGATGAAGGCTTCTGAGATGCTGGACAAAAGGTCAAGAACCGTATGTCGAGTATGGAGGGTTTCTTGCTGACCTGTCTGACCTTTCTACAAGAGCAGGAGTGGGAATGGGCTATTTTTAACTGTTTTTATCATTTTCGTTCACTCTTCATCTTTTCTGCAATTTATGAAACTATCTTTTCTGCAATCTATAAAACTACCCTTTCCACAAGAGCAGGAGTGGGAATGGGTTATCTTTAACTGTCTTTCTCATTTTCATTCACTTTTCATCTTTTCTGCAATTTGTAAAACTATCTTGATGAATTTCAAGCATACGCCTTGCCGACAAGCATCATTTCAGCACTTGAACAAGGTTTTCGTATGAAACTACTGCGGCATATTACCAAGTACTCCTTTATCTTATATAGTTCATATTGCTTATAACCGTCTGATCTGAAGTGATATGAGGTCAAGGTCATATGATAAATGCACTTAGTCCATCAGCAAAAGCCCCGAGCTATACATAATTCATCGATATTAATGGTATAGGGATTAGAATAGCTTTTAAAACTTGCCTAAATTTTTCTTCCATCTTGCCTTCTTTGCAAATGTACTGTACACATTGAGTTGAGCGGTTTTCATTTCGTTGGAAAAGAAGAGAAATACATGTACAGCATGACTATAGCATGTCCACAACAGAAGGTATGAAATTACATTACAGTACCATTGAAAGCTGCTAAGGGGCCCACAAATTAGAGCGTCTTCACTGCTTGCAATACCCTGCCACATATCAAATATCATCAAGAGCCAACCACGGAAACTATACCAACCATTGTCCACATACATTCACATAGCCACCAAGAATAATACCTCCTTCACTGTAGTAACCAAACGGTGCACATAAAGCTATGTAACACAGACAAATGATGACTCCTGTGCCATTTGGCTATCAAGATCGTATCTTCGAATTCCTCGTGAAAACTGATCTAGAATATTGCCTAAAGTAATTCACGAACTACAATGAATTAAGTAAGACTGACAACTATATCTGGGTGCCTAATGCTGCAGGTGAGATTATGTAGACTTAAATTTATCTTGATAAACCAATTAGACCTTACACACGTGAGAACAAAATGAAACACTGGGGTCTTTCTTTGTAGAGAAACGACAGGAGTCAAGTTGATCCTTTCTCCGTGCCTTTCTGACATTTTGTTCTTCTAGTTAGAAATACAACCGTCAGACGTTCTACCCCGACAAGAGACCTATCAACCTAACGAGCGATTACTGTCGCCGTAACGGTGACCTTCGACCTTTTCTCCCACAAAGCTCTCGTTTTATTTTCTCCGCTTGACTACAATCACATTAACCATGACGTGATTTGTTGTTTCGTGAAAGTTTAGTGAGCATTCCACGTACGTGGCCGCCATCTTGGGCCCCCAAGGTCACGGTAAATGCCGGTGACAAATCAGACTAATTGAATCCCTTGTCTAAAGGTTCGGGCAGATGGCCCTTATTTCCTAGTCCATCTGTTATGTAACATCCCATTGGTAGACTGGCAACATACCTCTGATCTTGACACCACGATATACAATCACTTTTAGAGCTCAAAAATGTTTCTGTCTTTATGATTTTAGAAACGTCTACGTAGCAAGGATGAGTGTTCGGGTGGAGGTAAAGTACTCATCAATGATACAAAGGGCATCTGGTCATACCAATCTATATTTAGCCAACATGTGACTCATTCCTTAACCGTTAAGTGCTCTGAGCGTCTTCAACAGTCTGATATATGAGTACACATAGCCTTACATGTGAGAAAGGGCAGACAGACATGGCCTGTGGACGCTGTAAAGATTTAAGCACACAAACATCCATCTGACAAAAAAGTACACGGGGTCTGGCTTTCTTTAGCGAGGGCTAAGTTTTCTACAAGTCATTCTGTAAGTGCTTGTGGTCTTTCCAAAAATACGACATGGTCTGATTCGGTCGTGATAATTGAATCAAATGCTTCAACACAGCCATTGACGAGCCGGAATTCAATCTTCTCCAGTCCCCATGACTGCACAGTAACTCAATAGGCAACCATTCAATATCCACTTAGGTCCGCCAATGATTAAGAGGACTCCGATGCAAATGAGAGCTTAATCTATGTCACCTACATGCTTTCAGCGTTGACGCGTGGAGAAAAGACTGATCATTAGATTTCGGACACACCTCAAGGTTTCTTTATACACTGTACATCAAGATAGCAGAGCAGCTGATTAGTACGACCTTACTAGGGTGGCCGCTCAGGTTGGCCCTCAGTGTGAAATGTTGACGCAATGGAATGATAGTCCTGACACGTGCAACTCAAACCACCCACCACGCTATAGACGTTGTCCTTAGATCAGGCGACACCTTTTATCTTGGACATAACTGTTGCCTACATATATTCCCTTGTGTATTTTTCAAGGGAACTGCTGAACGACAAGTTGTCAGATTCTTTAAATAGATCTTGAGAAAGTTGGTGCTTTTCTGTGTCATTCTGATGTTAACAGGTCCCGAAAGGGAACCTTTAGGGACGCGCCAGGTTTAGATTAAAGAGCCGTATAGTTTTACTCCGGTGAGCATCTAAAGCCTGCTAAAACGGCTTCAGTGTGGAGAATGAGGTGACGAGTGACCGGTCCAGTATCACACGGAATGACGTATCAGTTGTACACGGTCTTACAAAATGGATCATCTAGATACACGCCTGTCGCGTTAAAACAACCATATATCGGCTTTGTAGGCTATTCTTACTCGGGTGGGAAACGAAAGCAATTAAAATGATGTTGGTGCAGATTGCAGAAAATGGGGTGACCGTTCAACCATCACACGGAAACACTCATCGCCAGTCATGTTGGTCCCAAAAGTGAACCTTTAGGTACACGCCAGGTTGTGATTTGCCGTATTTGCGTCGGGTGGGCAGCAAAACGCTACCTAAATTCATGAAACGGCTAGCGCTCCGTTGATAGAATGAGTTGACGTGTCATGCTTCACACGGAGAAACTTATTAGTCTTATGTAGGTCCCAGAAATGAACCTTTGGGGACACGCCATTTGCAGTTAAACAATCGTATCGGCGTTGTATCCTATTTTCACTCTGGTGCTCATCGAAAGCCTCATAAGACGGCTTAGATGGGGACAAGGAGGGGACGGGTCATGTAGCACACAAGTAGCTCAGAGTCTGTTTCTTCAGGTAGACAGGTATGGCGTAGTTTACATAGGAACCCCGAGCAACGGATGCCTGAGGACAACAAGCGTGCAGGAATTCCAAAGAAAAGACACTTTAGGTCCCAATCGTATCACAGAACCCAGATTACATGTAGATATCGTTATATGACATTGAAGGTACGTCGGCCACAACCGATATCTATTGACAACTTGGAGTATGTGTTTAAAGGTAACGCCCCTTATTCTAAATTATAGGCTACTTGCTTTCAAATTCTGCAATAAATTTTGATGAATTGAATGCAGACAGCGCTACTCAAAGGTAACTATAAGAAACTTTAATTAAGTACTCAACGGGCCGTATTACGGAGCAAAGTGCTGTAGAGGAAAACGTAACGCTAAATGGGGAACTGTTTGGGAAGCACAGTTTGCTTCTAGATAAGACTGATAAACAAAGGGATAAACATCTTAGAATGGGAAGGAACGGTAAACACTAGCCGCAACTGGAACAATTCAGGGCGTCGCCCATAAACCTTAAAGATGGTATAGAACGAGTACACCTGTTCTTTGTAAAATTAAACGCGCCCTTCTTCGTTTTTGTAACAAGAGCAACTTTGATAACTTGACTTCTGGGTTAACGCTGTTTCGCCTTTTAATATGTCAATAAATGTCCAATGAAAAACCATCCTTCTGATGGCCAACCGACTGTGTCCAATGAAAAACCGTGTGACATCTCTACTTAGACGGGACGTGGTAACGTCTAATTTGACGGATAGGTCACATGCATGTAACCCTGAATTCTGTAGCGTACTCATATCAAGTCGCCTCTTAATAACGGCACTGATTTACACAAAGCTTACGCCTTCTGCGTGCTTTTTCACCTGTCTTTTAATAACAGGTGCGTGTTTTGTGTAAACTCACCTTTGAAAAAAACGTGACACAAGAGGGACCTGTTTCCCCTATGGTACATGGCTCCCGTCATGCACCATGAGTAGATAAGGGTGAACACAATGCGATGGCCCAATTGGCGTACTGTTTTGTACACAGACCCGGGGAACACAGTAAATAGTGAGAAAGAAAAAAAGGTTTCTAGGTAGGCTGGCTGCCCTCCCCTACGCAGACAGGGAAGCTATCTGGCGTTCACATATACTTGTTTTGCTCCTATACTTTTTTCTGGTTTAGTTTTATGGTAGTAAGATCATAAATACCATGCTTGATCAATAAAGGTCAAACAAGGTGACCCACACGTTGCCTCACGCCCCCCTCCCCACATTGCATGCCGTCCCAAGTGGAGGACAGATTTGCACATACCATGCAGGCACGGGCCGTTATCGTTGACAGGCCTCGTTGGCACGGATATGTTAATTACCGAAGAGTCACTTATTGTTCAAGTCACACACAGCTGCTAACCTGTTTCTGTGAGATTTTACAGATAGCAGCACGGTGGCACTTTTTTTCACGAATGATTGACGGAAGCACGACGGGAGGAAACGAAAATTACCGATAATCACCGAGTGTGTCCGAAGAGAGGATAATTAGGTCAAGAGGGGCAAGGATGTACGGATGGTTTTCAAGTTGACCCCGAACTCTGTTTGCAGTCTCCAGAGCTCGGCAAACAAAGATGGGGATTGTATAAGACGTTACGTGTACCCCGAAAGGGCGGAGGTCAACTTAAGTTTGTTGGGGGAATTTCTCCCAGTGTTCATATCGCTTTCAGGCGAGGGGTTTTCGGGACTTCTTCAGCGTTTGATACAGAAAATGTCACGCCGAATAGTTTTGTGATATTGTGCATATCTGACAGAGCATTTCATTGTGTAGATCTACGTTCTATTTCTCTAGTCGTTCTGAACACTACATCGTTATAAGTTTTGGTATACTGTATTTATTTTAGAGCTGCATGCATATTCCTAAGAAGACCCATTATCAGTTACGTGCGTATTTTGCCCTCTCATGTTTAGATTAGCTTATAAGAAAATCCTTGTCTTTCAACAGCCTGTTCTGTTAATATCACTTCCTATAACGGAGGCACGTAGCACTGAGCACGTCTTACTTTGGACAAATCGTTCAGAAACCAGAAAAGCACTGCTTTCAAGAATAACGCTTACTCGACGAAACCCCTAAGTCGTGTTGATTCTGGGATAGGGCCGTAGTCATGACAACTGAGACCACAGAAACGGTTCTGAGCGTTTCTCGTGGAAACACTGTCTTAATGGGATTAAAGGCATCTTTAAGGAGAAATGAATGAGTGACGTGCGCAGAGCCAATAGATAAAGGACAGGGGGTGATCAAAGGGTGTTGTGTAGGAGTTGGGGGTTGAAATGGGTTTACGTAATCTCCAAGCAGATATAGAATCCGGCTCCGCAGTCTCCGTGTTTAACGTTTGTTTTTGTATGTCTTTTCAGAAGTGCACTTTTTTTACTTTTCGTGGAGCACACTTTAACACACAAAACAGGTATAAAACTCTGAGACAGGACTTTACATTTGACTTCAGTATGGCTATTTCTACATGACAATACGAGTATGTATCAGTTATGCAATATAGTATCTAAGCCCACTCCACTATTTTCCAGTGCTACAGTAGAAGACGATAGTGTGGAAATTTTGGAAGATAATACTGAACAATGCGAAGAATCATCTTGCCATGGGACATGGATGGGAATACATGTAATCCTAATGTATCCAGAATACGTTACATGCTTCCATCTGCAACATAAAACACTACACGCTAGCCTTAACAGCAATGTGAGTTCTTTAATCCCACAATACTATCCTAATCGCGGAAGGGCTAGAGTTGCTATGGGGTCTTAGGGAGCACATATCTAGGATACCTTCACCAAGTAAGAGTTGGTGAAGCATATAGGGACTCTCACATTGAATAGCGTGTCCTACTTATTTTCTGCAGACGCCAACATCAAACGAAGTCGCGACATGTGAGCTTTGGACAAAAGAGTAGGTCAAAGCTCAGACTTTGGCCTGTACCGGTGTACATAAATAACAACGATTGTTCATGTATAGTATAGTATAAGGACTATGTAGGTACTCCATTTGATTAAAATATCAAAGATCTTTTTTGCTCGTTTCTTAAAGCATCGTTTTGTAAAAAAACGCAACATCTTATGATTTTTTTTTGTGTTAACTTTTTTTTCAACATTCCTCCCCATCCAAAGCCGTGTGCTGTAGGTTGTACGCACATTTTCTGTCATTCACACGACCCGACTATTTGACGAAATTAGATGGTTGGATGCCAAGCTTTCTGGTGTGAACATGTCTATACACAGTCTCTAGTAGATCTAATAGGTAGTTTTCCCTCCACAGCTATTCAGGGCTTGAGTCCCTTTACACACGGCTTGACCTTACGCAAGGGGTGCTTACCTCTTAACCGCGTTACCATAGCAACTATTGTTTAACACATTCCAGCATCTCTCCGCATAAAAGCCCATCTGTATTAATCTAACACGTGATCTTTAAGTGTTTTCAGTTCTGCAAGCACTCTCCTTTGCAAAGATCCCCCTTCCCCTTCACGCCCTGCCCTTGGGGATTTTGTGTTTACCGCCATTGTGACCGACAGAAACTCAACGGCTTTCATATTTCCTCAACTGCCAGGGAAACGGTGTAACCTATAAACTATGGAGCCTGCTATCCAAATATGTGCCAGAATAACAAAGGCTGGAAGAAACAGGGCGATTTTTCCTTCTCGCTTCTTTGTACAACGACATCTGCATTTTTTGTCGGAGAGCACTTTTATCAGAAGGGGCGTTACTACAGCCATACATTACACACAATACTTCGCAGCTGTTTTCTCCCAATACGACGTCAATATTTGCCTCTTTGTTTCTGTGTGCTTTTCTACTTGACTTCTTGGTTCAACTGCTCGTTAAAAGCTTCAGATGTTTTTCTTCTCCATAACTGGTAACGTTAACTATTTCTCTCCCCAGTCCGCCTTTGACTCGTGTTTTGCACCATTGTGTTTTTTTAATACCGCGGTTTATTGTTCGGTTGACCCTTGGAACCTTTGTCAATGAAAGGCGGGAAAATGGACTGAAAGGTCTGAGATACGGTAACGAGCAACTTTGTGTTTTCTAACCAAACGCTTGAAATGCTTTTTTCGGAGGTCCTTCCCTCAGTCCGGTTGTAAAATGAAATACAAGCGTCTTGCTGTGCCATTGAAAATATGTAACGTTATCCCCTGCGCACAAAGCAATGTATGAAGCTTATAACAGTTTGCCAACAGAAACAGCATGTCTTTAGTTGATAAGAGGTGGATTGTTTGCTTAGCTCTAGGCTAGTGTTCGCTGGAGGTTGAGAAAACTCTGTAAATTGGCTCTTCTCCCAGTAGTGAGATATGTAAATGACCCCTATGGCCTGTACAGGGTCTTTGAGAAAGTCCACGTGTACGTTGAGAACCAGAGGGGAAAGTGTCGTCTGATTTTGGTCAGAGTTGGAAAATGTCGTCTGATTTTGGTCAGAATTTGCACACGACTGTTTAGATTTTGGGAAATCTTACGGGATAAGGAGATATACAAGTTTCAGCTTTTCAGCTGAGAGGATATGTACGTGGTTTCGTCGTGTGCTACATGCACATGCTCTCTGGAATATGAGCCGTCTTTTAAAGTGGGTCGAACAAAACGTCGAAATAGAAAACGCCCCTCTTCAGAGCACTCTGTTACGTGATATTTGGTACAAGCATTGAGATGAAATAGAAAAGGTAGAGAAAAGGTCCTTAGACTGAGATATGGATCTGTACCACTCATATGGCCTGGACTAGGCCCACCTGTGGGGTTGCCCAAGCGGTAAAACCTTTTGTTCACTGCCCGGCCCAGTCATTAGATCGGATTAGACCACATAACACAATTAATAGGGGTAATGAACAACTTGATGATGTGTCCTGATTAGCAAGCTAATAACCTAGGCTGTAGCCAAGCTTTCCATCTGGCCAATTCCTCTTTGTTTACGTGAACGCCCAGGTAATTTTCCACACCATAAACCCCAACACTTTTAGTAATCTTTTTTTATGGTAGGTAAATGAGGGAGGGGGGTAGGGAGTACTTACGGATACATGTCCAGCTATAGTCTTGGCAACAGTCTTGCTGAGCGGTGCAGGCTTCGTCGCAGTAGCAGGGGCCGTAGCGATTGTCTGTCCTGAGGCCGTAGTTGTGACAGAAAGCGTCCCGTCCCGTGCAACATTGTGGTTCCGGGCGGTCTCGACAGTCTCCGTGCACGTACCGTACACCGCACAAACACACCCACAGTACAACAGCAACAACGGCAAATCCAACGCCGCGCCGGTGAAACATCTCTCTTCCGGGTTGGTACGGTACGTGTGCGCCTCACACTACTCACTCACTCAGGATCTCTCTATCCCAGGCTCTCTCTCTCTCTAGCTGCTTCACGAAGCTTTCATCCCTGCCCGCCGGCTCCGTCTGTTGTTTGCCCGCCCAATCGAACAACTATTTGCAATCCATCGGTGCGAGCTGACAACGGAGACAATACGATACCAGGCCCGGGACAGTCCTCTCTCTCTCTCAGCAACCTGTGAACGAAGGATGGATTTTTTTTTAAAGCGGCGAGCTACTACAACTTCCCGGGGCAGTCCAAATTCCGCTCGACCTACAAAGCCGTCAATATGTGCTGTACTACTGTGTACCGCTGCCACATCTGTCTCGGCGGATTTCACCGCTACCTCTCAAACAATTCTGACCCGGGGACAACCCCAGAGAGCGCGCCCGCCTTTCTGTTCCTAGCCTCTCGCAGCGCGCTCAATCCCGCCTGTTTACACACACAGAGTACGGCCCTGAGCCAATGGGGGCGGGAGCACCCCCTGACCAATGGGGGGCGGGGAAACGTCATCAGGTAACGACCGTAAAATAAAACACCTCATTCGTAAATCATTGGTCCCTATGGTAATGTGATCATTCAATGAACCAATGGTTTAGGCTAGAAAAACCTAGAACAAAGTAAACAGAAAGAATCACGTAGCGAAACTGTGATTTAGAAGCTCATACACAGATGTATATAACCACCTGCTATTCATAAATCAGCCTATTCTACTTCAATCCATAGATACATACACAACATCATTTAAGATATATGCGTCATACCCTATGTGAATTAAGGTAACCCTAGCATATAACCCTAGATATATAACGGACCCTGCGATCACACAGTGATCTGAGATGATCGTATTTGTCACGAGAATGAGAAATAAAATCACGGAGGGCAAAAAATACGTGACAAAAAGAGCTTCTATAACCAACCAACCCTCCGCCCAACCGTCTGCTTTGATAAATACTTAATAATGACGATTGGTGATTCGTGGATTTAGATTACAACTCAAACGCTGATACTTGACAGCAGTATGGAAGATAGAGTATATTAGACCTTGCGTGTTTACGCTTCTAAAAGTCCTTACGTGGGGGTGGTTTTTATCCAGGTCGCCCCGTACATACCGCTTAAAACTCCCACTTCTTTTCAACGTAATGATCTCCAAGCAGATGTAAGGACCAACTCAGCGTTAAGTGTTTTGCCGACATCTAGTATGTCTTTTTAGTAGTGTACTATCGTTTTTACTACGAAGGGGAAAAGAGAAAAACGTGGACCAGTATAGAGAGGTATAAAAGCCGCAAGAGCACGTCGTGCATACAACACTGACTAGGACACTACATCTGCGTGGAGAATAAGCTTTTCATAGCGGCTGTAAGTCATTATCTCAGAAATATGCTACAAGATTTGATTACGCATCACTTTTTGTTTCTTAATTTTTTTACGTTCTGTGTTTTTACTGAGGTCAAAGATCAAAACAAAATAAATATTTTTGCACAAAAGTCGTTCCTTTGGCAGCAAAGTACATTCATGGGGTCAAAAGATAAGAGGACGTTGAAAGAAAAGGTTACTACTTTTAAATATTTGGTTTGTTATATCATACGTCAAGTTATATTCGTTAGCAATGACGTAAACAAAGCGGTGTAAACCGGTCATGACCTCATAAAGAGATAACACACCTGCTCGAAGACAACCCTCCTCATACGCGCACCTTTTCATACACACAAAACGAAAAATATGGCCATATTTTGGAGCATTTGCTTCTTGCTTTCTAAGTATGGTCGTATATAACACCTATATATACCAGTATACTCCCTTGGGAGCATACCAAACAAAGAATTTCCAGGTACGAAGTTGTGTGCTAGGAACCGGCGTACCCGTATATACACACCCGCACACCATGTGGCGGTATCAGACAACGCGTTCTAAAGTAAGCCTTTGAGCAATGTGTACCGAAAGGTTTTTCTCATAATATATGTGACGTGCCAATATTTGACAGAAGGCGGCGCGACAGGGCGACCACATGCCCCCGGGTCCCAGGAGACACCTTGCACCTGTGTGGTTGCACCGTTTGGGGTTAGTGTGTCCCGAGCTCTCGTCTGATTCATTTAAAACTCAGGCTTTCCCTTGGGAGTGGCTCTGTCAATTATTCTGTCCGTGTCCTACAAAGATAGAATATAGAATTTTAAAAGAAAATATTGTGGAAGTCATGCAGCCGACATATGCATGTTGCCGTCACTAGCGTCGACTTACTCAATATACTACCTACAACGTGAATTGTTTATAAACTATATGCTCCGTTACTGTAACAACTTACTGGTAGACAAAACGTTATGGATATGTATTATATATCAAAATTAGCACAACGCTATTTGCAAATTTGTGATGTAAGAAAGTGTTTTCAGTGGGATACTTAGGGTAAAATGCAAAATTCACAAAACTATCAAATGTTTACCAAGAAAGCATAACATGGATGTCAACTTGTGGATGTCAACTTCTGAACTTGGTGTAGAATCATCCTACCAGACTGCATACTCTACTCTACTCTACTCTACTCTACTCTACTCTACTCTACTCTACTCTACTCTACTCTACTCTACTCTACTCTACTCTACTCTACTCTACTCTACTCTACTCTACTCTACTCTACTCTAACAGTGATCTCTTTCAAAAAACAGACTCACGATCCAGAAAAGGGAAGAGCGGCCTAAATTGGAAGATGACCTTCCTACCTGGCCGAAAGAATCTACTCTACTCTACTACTCTAACGTTTTGCGAATATGAAGGGAGCAATATAGTGGTAACGTTAACTCTTGTTAGTCTGTCATCCAGCATTCTTGCAGCTACGATTCGCTTCACAACGGTCACTATGATTCCGTGGCCTCTGTGTCTGGATGCGGACATAAGCTGTTCAAGCGGGCTGTGTACCAGACTAACCGACTGTGATATTTTCCAGGCCTACTTAGAAAGGGCCACCAGTTCGGTAGGCGTTGGTCACAGACATATTTGTAATAGATCGCTTGTCATAAAAACAGTCAAAGTGGTATCGGGGGATAAAACGATTTTGTGGTTGTGGTCACAAACACTTCACCAAACCTGTACGTACTATAAACGCACTCAGGCTATCCCCTCACCAAAAGACGCCGCTTCTGTTGCCGCTACTTTAATTCCATCTCCGCTGGTGATTTTATTACGTTAAACCCCTGAGAGAAGAGTGTACACACACTCACAGTCTGTGCGGTGTGTGTGTATACCCAACATGGCGACAGGAAAACCTCTTTACGCGATATAAAAGGGAGGGATGCAAACTGGTATCTAGGGCACTGGTGGAGACCATACCGGGACCCATGGTGTGATTCATGCCCGGTGTCTTGTTCGATCGTTAAACGGTTCAGTCCATTTGATCAGCTCGGCCATCCATCCCTTGTCGTCTGTTTCGTATAACCAATTTCAGTAGGAGGGCAAGGCCCCTTAGGTGCGCGCCCCCTCCCGCGCACTCTCATTTCAATTTGCCGTGACCGTCTCCTTTGCTCAATTAACCCCACCCCCCTCTCCACCAATAGACTTGACCAAGTCTACCTTTTCTAATTCATCATAAGCCCCCCCTCTCGTTTTTCTCCGGCAGATCTAATTTTTCATTTCGTGAGATAACCTGTTTTTGATCACCATTTATCAATTCAGGAATGTCCTATAAAACGTAAAAAGAGGAAATGGGAAGATAACATTTTTACGTGTGGATGGGGGCATTTGAGTCCAAAGGGAAGTAACGTTATGTTGATTGAAATACGCGTGGTAGGTCGATACTTATAACCTTACGCCGCCCTTCAATCTCTTTTAAGAAAAAATCAATATATTTCGTTTTAATAATCTTTTGTGAAAAAAGAGGACGTATTCTGAGTATCCCAATCGTCTGCTCAATCATGAATCTACGGTAATCAAGCCCTTATAACATGTCATAAATCTTCTCTCTCTCAATCAAATATCTACCGACACTTAATCAAATTATCAAGTGATAAAACGTGTATCCAATCGGTGTAAACAATATCACAGACTCAGACAATTTCACGGAACACACGGGGCAGTACGTGTCCTGTTTTCCTAACATTTCCTTGTCCGATATTTTGTCCTTGACAGACAGACTTCACAGACAGTGCCTGGAAACTACAGTAACATAACATTAGCAAGGTCTACATGGCAAAATGATAGTATTTCCGTGACATGATATACGGAAGACTTAAGATTTTCCTATAAAGCTATATGCTCTTATCAGTACCGTTTTGTCTTAGTAATTTACAGTCTTTAAATGGTTTGTCACACTTGTGCGTATATCAAGTCCATATGAGTTCCGTATTATTATTTTCTTGTTATTCGGCTTATCTAAAACACACCTACGGACACTAGAGTTACTAATCCGTCTAGTAATATTCTACATCAATCAATGTACAAAATGCTTTTAAGCAACTTATGTCCTATCATAAGAAAAATGATAAATAAGTGTGACAGCCCCCTAACGTAACGTAAGTGCTTATACACGCGTGTCCTACATCAAAGAAAACATCTTAATTTTCTCGGTCGTAAACCTAGTCTCCGTCCCGCAGTGGTATAGCTGTCTCTCACCGCTTCGAACCGGCTTCGATTTCAGCCGAGGATTTAATTCAATTCTCTTCGTTCCGGGTCGCAGCGAGGCGCTTTCAGTTCAATTTCACCTATGTTTCCGACGAACATCTTTTTAAAGCTTTATCAGAAACATTTATGGTCAACTGTACTTTAAACAAGGCGATTCGGACGTTAAGGTAAGGATTATAGTTACTATAAGTATGAATAGAACATCTTTTCATACGCGAAGACTGCAAAATCCTTGGGATTTCGGCGACCTCTGACCTCATAAAATGCACCCAACCAGAGGAGGTGTTACGGAAGGTCACGATCAGGGCTAGCGGCTCGGCATGACGTCACACATGACTACGCTTCATCGTGCA
The DNA here is from genome assembly GCF_035083965.1 of Branchiostoma lanceolatum. Taxonomy (NCBI): domain Eukaryota; kingdom Metazoa; phylum Chordata; class Leptocardii; order Amphioxiformes; family Branchiostomatidae; genus Branchiostoma; species Branchiostoma lanceolatum. The sequence goes on along the minus strand of NC_089722.1, from coordinate 26,586,540 downwards.
AACTGGAAAATTGAATTATCATATTAAGTGTTTCAGCAGATATCTACCCTCCCTATGCTTAAGACATCAAGATGGAGGAGGCTGTTGTAGAAAATACGGACGGGGTGTCTTTCACACATGCATGTAGCCGACCATGGCCTTCTGACCTTCACCAGACCATGGTTAGTCATGAGCAAGGTCATCTATGGGAGGAAGTTGGTCGACGAGGTTGTCTTTCAATCGTCTGCGCCAGCCGACTATCATTTTGAAAACTCGATGTCCGGAAAGTCATATTCTGCTTGGAAGAGCGAACTGGAACTAGAATAGGATGGATTCCAGGCTACTCCCAACCCAGCGCCGACCTTGGTTGCGGAGTGGTCGGGAGCATAGTCGTGTGAAGGCCTTTAACGACAGAGCTACGCAATAGGGATTTTGCCAAACTCAAGTCCTATTTGCTTACTAGTATTCATATAATGATTCTGATGGTAGATAAAAAGAACAAATTTTGAGTGGATATAGAATATGTTTAGAAATAATTACATTTTTTATTATTAGACATGCAAACTAAAGTTAACGGCCCATTGGGTATTCATAATTTTGTGATACGGACCTAAGATTTGGGGTTTATTGAATCGATCGCCAAGTTTTTCATTTCTTTATTTCGCCTCGAACCACTTTAAGACTGATCTCAGCGCACACACCTGGCTTAAGTCAGCCACGCCGTGTTGACAAGACTTCTTCTGAACAACGGGCGGATGGAAGGGGTTTAGGAAAAGGTGGTTACGGTGTTGGGTCTGAGATTTAGACCCGACGTTTTTAATTGGTGAGAAGATTAAAGCGATCATGCAGCTATCTATATGAATCCTTGCTAGGGGGATCTATATCTAAGTGTGGGTTTAGCTAAGAGTTTTGTTTGGTAAAAGAGATGGGACTGAAATACAGCCAAACGAAAAATCTAATAATTTTGAGGTCTCTTGAAGACCTACCCACATACCAAATAGCAATACAATCCATCCAAGCCTTCTCGAGTTATGCTGGTCTTCCACTAACATACACATATACACATACATACAAACACTACTGAAAACATAGCCTTCTTGGCGAAGGGAATTACCACTCAATGAACTTGAGGAAAAGGGTCATATTAAAGAGGTGGCCACTGCAGGTCAACGTGGAATTCAAAAATAATCTAACGGACCACCAAAAGTCGCCACAGTGACCAGGTGGTCCTTATGCAGTTGTGGTAACTAGTACAGATTTAGCTGCAGTTGTGAAGGAACAGTTTACATTCTTCCGTTGTAAAACTACACCCAAAACCTCGTCCGTAATTAATTACACGTCTGTACAGCATTACCTACCACATCTCCTCGCCCCTCCCCATTTAACCATGGCGGTTTGTGGTCAGTGTCCTGGACGACCGTTATCCCGATAAGGTTTTGTGTGGTCTCCTCCTGTAAGCCTGTCTTGTATGAACGGTTTCTTCATAAATCTTCGGCTCTAATCCTGTCCCTAATCACTTGATCCCCTGGGATTAGCTGCTCAAGACAAAGTTGTGCTAATCTTACAGCGGTTGTGTGCTGAGCAACTCTACTGGAAATAATTACATCTAACACTTAACAATATTGTTCAAGACTTCAAATAAGAAATTCTATGTATGATAATAACTGACCTGACAGAAAGTTGTTTTGCATGTCTTAGTTTATACACTCCAGGTTAGGTGTAGCTAATAAAGTACATTGTCTTAGCCTCCTTCCCAAACCTTTCAAGAGCGCCGGTGTTAATTCTTTGGGTGGTTAGCGCTGATTCTCGATTTTCGAACATTAGGGCCAGATTTCTAGACCGGGGACATTTCTGTGCCTCTCTCCCCAACATAAGAACATGGAACGTATATTGAAAATGGCGAATCAGCGTTCCCGAAAGAATAAACGCTGACGCTCCTAGAAGGTCTGCGAAGGAGCTTTCCTTTCGAAAGTGCACAACATCGAAACCTGCTAGGGATTTGCATATCCAACGTTAACTTCGAGAATTATCCTGACCACAGGACCCCAAGATCGAAGATGCCACTTTCTGCTACATGTAGTACTCTAAATTTTAAGTTTTCATTGAGCAACACGATCTGAATTGTTTTATCGATGTGTTTGGTTGATTTCCGGCATGTCTACAACAATCGACCCGCCCATATGACACTATTTGACATGGATTAGACACCAAATCCAGACGACGAGCAAATTGGCAGAAGGGAAGCTGTTTAAAAACAAAGGCATGGCACCAATTAAACCGACATTTTCTGCTTGGTTAGTTAACGCTTCCGTGCGAGTAATCCGTGTCAAAACGGTACTAGGCGTGGAGATGGGAACAGGTAGTGGTTAGAATAGCAGCAAATGCAGTTCGTTTAGTGACAACCACCCCTAGCCCTGAAGGTTTGTTAGGAAGAAAAATTACAAAAAGGTGAACATTCCAATCTCCTAGCGAATCTTAAATTTTTTTCTGAATAAGGGCAATATTTTCGGTTAGGTCATTGATATTTACAATAAACAGCAGTGGTCCCAATAGGTTACCTTGTGGGACACCTGTACCAATCTTAGACCAAGGCGTTTGTCCTTGTCTATTTTTGGAATATATCTGATTGACTGTGCACATGTAATGATGTCGACATCAGAACGCAATGTAAGGGTCGATTTCAACATGATTTCCTCCCGAACTAAAGTACATTTCGCTGCGCTGATGATACCAGATTTGACCAGGCGTCTGGGTCGATAGTTGGACAATCTCAACAATGACACAAATACGTCGAACGCACATAATTTAACCGCATGTGCTTACACGATGTTTACACGTATTCCAGTTTTGAGGTAAACAAGAACACCATGTCGGAGATGGTACGACGCCTGAAACTGCCGTTGTGTTTGTTAAACCTGTCCTGACGGCCTTACCGTGTCACATGCGAACATCTTTAACCTAAATATTTGGATAAAAGCGCGTGTCGTTTATCTTGTATTACGTGGCCGTAACATACGGGAAACGATTAGTGCAAAATCTTTCTCTCCTTCTTTGTCTGATTTCTTCGAATAATTTATGCTATAGTTTCTGTTAGCTGTTTCTATCTACCGTACGACAAAGCCCATATTTTAGACAATGGGAGGATAGAATATCATTTTCAATTGTGCACTAGGACTACAAATGCGCGTATACCTTATGTATACTGTGGAACTAAAGGCCATTGTATTTTCTTTTGGAGTTAGAAAAAAGAAAACACGAGAATCTTGGAGTGGTTTTTGTCACTATTTCTATGACAGGTGTCAGTGGCCAATGTCACCACAACACTCCCAACCTTGTATCCTTCCACCATGTAAACACGCTCTACTTTTATCACAGTCTTTTAGGAATCTGCAGAGATGATCAGACATGCACACAAAGATAGAAGGGGCAGAAGGTATTCTGGAGATTGAAGTAATGGCTACACATTTTTATAACTTTGTTGATGAAGGAATGTGATACCGGAGAAGGGAGGTTAGCCACAGGAAATGTAGCCAGTTCGGGCGGCTGTACTTGACAAGCTATTTGGACTATGGGCACGTGCGGGGCATGCCGAGTTGGTGCCGTTCTTCCTCGTCCCGCGACCACGGGGCAGCTCTGGGGCTGACCTCAGCATACCAGGTCAGTGTTAGAGAGTTGCTGGGCTACAAGGCCGCTGAGTGCTTACGTGCTGAGTATAGTAGTACACGTATTTGTCCCAAAAAATATGATTACATTAGACCGTCTATAGTAAGGTAATCTCCAAGCAAATGTAGGGTACGGGTCAGCGCTTTTTAGGCTTTTTATACCTCTTTTTCGCGTAAAACACTGACCCGGACCCAATACCCTTTAAAACCCTCACGCCCTCTCTTTGCCAAAGCTACAAACTTTTTGACTTAGAAATCATAGAAAACTTACAGGTATAGACGAAAGTTCTGTTAGTTGAGTATATTCCAACAAGCATAAATCGTTTACAGCAACTAAGTTGCAGTACTACCTTGAATGGCCAGAGGGCTCTTCTCAGAGCACCAGAACATGCGCTTCGGCCGAGCCCAGGTTGCGTCTTTACTATGGCTTGCCACTTTTACACGAAAACATATATATGCCAAGAACCTCCATACCAAATTTCATGTTATTTGGCAAAATATAAGACCATGGCACCTTCTGGAAGATTGTTTGATCAAAAATGCAATAAGAACATGGACAAAGAACAATATCAACCAAAACAATTTATTTTCCTCTCCCTAAAAAAGTGCTGCAAAGATGAAATATTGACATATGCAGTACAATTTTTTGGTTATCTCCAAGCAGATGTAGGGTCCAGCTCAATCTTTTACAATTCTTTTGTGGCATTTTGTACATCTGTACATTCTAGTCTTCCTCCCAGGAGAAATCACGAACCACCACGAAGACATACAGAACACTGCAAAAACATGCATGGAACCTGTTTTGCCCTCCCTTTCACATTGTGAAGAACTCAAATAAAGAAATAAAGAAATGAAACACTGAAGCAGACCCTACATCTGCTTGGAGACTACTAGTCCTAGTACTGCTGTAGGTGATGCACTAGCTGTCTTGATCTTTGACTCTCCTGTAAATCTTTTCTTCCTTGCTTTCAGTCATTGCAGCAAAACGTGCCAGGGTGAAGAGAAAATCACTCAGTCTGGAAAAAAAATATGAAAATACAGTCATGGTGACAATTTTTGTCAAGACATGTTTACTGTCATAAAAATTCTGCTAAATTTGCAGACATGTCCTGGTTGAATTAGTACAAGCTAGCAAGTTATGAGTAAGGGTCCAGTTTTCATCTAAGACATTGCACTACACATGTAAAAGACACACTGTATATTTCTAATATTTCTGGAAGAACACATGATGAAGCCAAAATTGCCCTCCTACAATTCTCCTTAGTTGACTCCTTACTACTCATGCCTCACCTGTTGATGTATCTCCCTACTTCAGCATCCACATCACCTGAGCTGACCAGGGGCACTAGTCTGGAACAGGACAAGACACAAAGGCACAAGCTTCACAAATGAACATAATCAGTCCTGTTGTACAGCAGGCTTAGTGAGATATCAGATATACAAGCAGTATGTTGCCAGTTGGTTAGTCTCTAACATTCTGTTGGGATACAACATTTTTACTTCAATTTTTTTTTTCATAAACTTTGATAGTTTTCCATCGACTATACTTGGACAAGCTTTGGGCAAATCCACACATTCAAAATTGATGCTACTGCTCTAGTTATTCATCATGAGAAACGCTAAGGCAATAAATCTATTTCTATGTTATGTAACCTCAAATATTGAAAACCTAAGTTGGATCCAGACTAACCTTCTCTCGGTTCTTCTGCAGATAGCTCTGGCCATGTGGAGAGAAGCGCTGGTTTTACCTCCAGACTGGGAGGGAAAATACAATGACACAAGCAAGCAGTTAGACAATTTGACATTCGCTTCATTTATGTAAGTGTCCCAGCTTTGAAATGCATTCTGCTGAGTCAAGGAGACTTGTGCATATGAGACTGAGAGAGAGAAAGAGAGACAAAGATAAGTAGATTGATAGAGAGAGAGACGCACAGAGATAGAGTTAGGGAGACAGAGGGAGAGATAGGGAGAGGCAGCTCTAGACATAGAGAGAGACTGCAAAAGACGGTGAGAGAAACAGAGGATAGAGACAACTAGGGACAGAGGGCCAAAAATAGACAGAAACAGAGAGACACTCAGAGGCAGAATTAGTGAGAAACAGAGACAGATAAACAGAGAGAAAAACAGAGAGAGACAGAGAAACAGAGAGAGAAGTTGTTTGTTACTTCCATTTACAAATAATCGAATGGTCTGCCAACAGGAGTGCACATTATGCATGGTATAAACCCAGGACCATCTTACAGGCAGTATAAAGTTGGTGAGGGGAGGCAGCTGTTCTGTGTACTCATCAATCCATCGCTCCAGCTCCTCTACTGACCCAGAAGGGAATGCTGTACGGGCTGAAAAAATCCACAGAAAAAACACAAGAATCAGTATCAACTGTACATTGCAAGGTGACAGATGTAAACTTTCTTCTGTGTTACAAAAAAGTATAACCTTTTATAGATAGTCTGTTGTAGTTATGAAAATGACAAGTCAACAATAGCACAGTTCAGTTGAAAGGTATAACTACACATGCAAGGTGGTCTGCTGCAGTTTTATTAGGAACTGATAGAGAGCACTTTTGTATAACCTGACAGAAAAGTTGCTGCTAATTTTGGCTGTACAAGTTGTCAAGAACATGTTCTCTCACCTAGTTTTCTGTCCTGTGCCTTAGTCCGTGGTGTGGCAATGTTGGACCCCACATCTTGAAGTAAAGATTGGATCTGTAAACATCAGATTACAGTACCGTTAATTGTCATTGCCTAGGGCAAAAATATGCAAAAGAAATTCAACAAGAGAATTTCTCTCGATGTTATATTATGATTTGGCACAACTGATGATTACCTTTTCTAGCCTGTCCATAAACTGGTGACCAGCATCATGGCCAAACTCTCCAGCTACCCTGTTCCAAGGGAGGGGGGCATAAGTTGGAAGCTGCAATCTTTCCATGTGTAAAAGTAATGCTATGAAAATTGGCACAGAGGTCATATTGGCATAGCCAGATATCCTATTTTCTCCCTCAGGTTTCCCTATCAAGTCGACATCACCCATTGGAATATTTGGTACTTTAATAGGGACCTGTCGGAAAATGGATCCTAGGCTAAAATAGGCATATCTGTACATGTCTTGCATCCCATCTATCAAACTTACAAAGTGTTAAAAAAGCCTTAAATCTACAGGCAAATCAAGGCAATCTGTTATGGCAGACTTTACTCCCTTCATGCAAAGTAAGAAACACCCACAGACAAGAGAATAAAACATGAAATTCTTCACCCTATTGCACAGGAAAGCTCATCTGTTGTTCCTAGTGCTTCAAAGATGGTGTCATCTTTACTCCGTCTCTCCCCAGTAAATAAACTGGATCTTCCTACATGAAAACAAAAATCAACTACATGGTTCTTCTCATCAATACAATGTATATTCCTATCACAATTCTAAAGAAGTTTACCTAAAAAAATTCATACAAAGTAGAGGATGCTTCATGAAAGCTGATGATAGCACTACATCTTCATGACATGATACAGTATGATCAATCCATAATCAACATATCATTCATATTGATACTAATTTTAAAAAAAAATTAAATTTGGCTTGTTTTCAACCATGATAATTTACCTTTGTCACCAGTCCTTGTATAGATTTTCAGTTTCTTCTTTGTCTCTTCTTCCTTGCTAAACAATAGAAAAGACCCAGTTATGTTTAAAGGAGTAACCTTACTCATGCAAAATGTGTTGATGAACTGTAATTCAGGTGATTGACCTGTAAAGACCACTAAATTGATGAGTTCTAGCAAGGAGGTTTAATGGACATAATTCCATGGTTCAGCATTCATTATGCAATGAAAGGATGACTATAACACGTTACTGATATACTGTGGACTGATTCTTTGTCAACTTATTGTTATATTTATAGCATTTTGTTTACAGAATACAGGAATTGGGAACATTTCTTGGTTAATTCTTTTTAGTAATCATGCTTTCAATGCGAAATTGAATTGTGAGCAACTTATTAAATTCAACTAAAAATGACACATACTATCCCTCACACTGTACCAGAAAGTTATGTTGTCAAATTTCTGATCATCCGAAATCAATATCTCACCTCTGGTCCATAATTTTTCCGGTTTTCGCCCCGGATTTGTTCAATTTTGTCTCACAAAGTATGGCTTTAAAGACCTTTGCTCCACAGAGACTTGAACTTTGTGCTTGACCCAGAGACGTCAATCAAAACACATCGAGCAGATATTTTCCCAAACAGAACGGTTACGGCTTCATTTACTTTGTCCCGAGTATGCTAATGAATATTTGTCCCGAGTATGCTTAATGTTATGCAAATATCAGTCCCTTTATAAGAAATAGATAATGCTCCATGCTAAAGAAAGAAGCAGAAACAACAATGAAAATAAAGAAGAAAGGAGGATATAGGACAATAGAGGAGAGCACAGGAGAATATAGGAGAATATAGGAGAAAGCAGGAGAATGAAGGAGAAACCAGGAGAATATAGCAGAAAGCAGGAGAATGTAGGAGAAAGCAGGAGAATATAGGAGAACGCAGGAGAATGTAGGAGAAAGCATGAGAATGTAGGAGAAAGCAGGAGAATATAGGAGAACGCAGGAGAATGTAGGAGATAGCAGGAGATTGTAGGAGAAAGCAGGAGAATGAAGGAGAAAGCAGGAGAATATAGCAGAAAGCAGGAGAATATAGCAGAAAGCAGGAGAATGTAGGAGAAAGCAGGAGAATATAGGAGAACGCAGGAGAATATAGGAGAAAGCAGGAGAATGTAGGAGAAAGCAGGAGAATGTAGGAGAAAGCAGGAGAATGTAGGAGAAAGCAGGAGAATGAAGGAGAAACCAGGAGAATATAGCAGAAAGCAGGAGAATGTAGGAGAATGTGGGAGAATACAGCAGAAAGCAGGAGAATGTAGGAGAAAGCAGGAGAATGTAGGAGAAAGCAGGAGAGTGTAGGAGAAAGCAGGAGAATGTAGGAGAAAGCAGGAGAATGAAGGAGAAACCAGGAGAATATAGCAGAAAGCAGGAGAATGTAGGAGAAAGCAGGAGAATATAGGAGAACGCAGGAGAATGTAGGAGAAAGCATGAGAATGTAGGAGAAAGCAGGAGAATATAGGAGAACGCAGGAGAATGTAGGAGAAAGCAGGAGATTGTAGGAGAAAGCAGGAGAATGTAGGAGAAAGCAGGAGAATATAGCAGAAAGCAGGAGAATATAGCAGAAAGCAGGAGAATGTAGGAGAAAGCAGGAGAATATAGGAGAACGCAGGAGAATATAGGAGAAAGCAGGAGAATGTAGGAGAAAGCAGGAGAATGTAGGAGAAAGCAGGAGAATGTAGGAGAAAGCAGGAGAATGAAGGAGAAACCAGGAGAATGAAGCAGAAAGCAGGAGAATGTAGGAGAATGTGGGAGAATACAGCAGAAAGCAGGAGAATGTAGGAGAAAGCAGGAGAATGTAGGAGAAAGCAGAAGAGTGTAGGAGAAAGCAGGAGATTGTAGGAGAAAGCAGGAGAATGAAGGAGAAACCAGGAGAATATAGCAGAAAGCAGGAGAATGTAGGAGAAAGCAGGAGAATATAGGAGAAAGCAGGAGAATATAGGAGAAAGCAGGAGAATGTAGGAGAAAGCAGGAGAATGTAGGAGAAAGCAGGAGAATGAAGGAGAAACCAGGAGAATATAGCAGAAAGCAGGAGAATGTAGGAGAAAGCAGGAGAATACAGCAGAAGGCAGGAGAATGTAAGAAAAAGCAGGAGAATGTAGGAGAAAGCTGGAGAATGTAGAAGAAAGCAGAAGATTGTAGGACAAAGCAGGAGAATGTAGGAGAAAGCAGGAGAATATAGCAGAAAGCAGGAGAATATAGCAGAAAGCAGGAGAATGTAGGAGAATGTGGGAGAATACAGCAGAAAGCAGGAGAATGTAGGAGAAAGCAGGAGAATGTAGGAGAAAGCAGGAGAGTGTAGGAGAAAGCAGGAGATTGTAGGAGAAAGCAGGAGAATGAAGGAGAAACCAGGAGAATATAGCAGAAAGCAGGAGAATGTAGGAGAAAGCAGGAGAATGTAGGAGAAAGCAGGAGAATGTAGGAGAAAGCAGGAAAATATAGGAGAAAGCAGGAGAATATAGGAGAAAGCAGGAGAATACAGCAGAAAGCAGGAGAATGTAGGAGAAAGCAGGAGAATGTAGCAGAAAGCAGGAGAATATAGCAGAAAGCAGGAGAATATAGGAGAATGTAGGAGAAAGCAGGAGAATGTAGAAGAAACCAGGAGAATATAGGAGAAAGCAGGAGAATGTATGAGAAAGCAGGAGAATGCGAGAAAGCAGGAGAATATAGGATAAAGCGGGAGAACATAGGAGAAAGCAGGAGAATATAGGAGAAAGCAGGAGAATGTAGGAGAAAGCAGGAGAATGTAGGAGAAATCAGGAGAATATAGCAGAAAGCAGGAGAATATAGCAGAAAGCTGGAGAATATAGGAGAAAGCAGAAGAATGTAGGAGTAAGCAGTGAAACCTCTGCTTGGAGAATACACTGCTAGTACCTTGGGCACAAATGTGCAATAAAGGTCCTTCATTCAAGTCTATCTACTGTATATGCGGGGCGTATCATTAGACAATGATACTCATCTTCAACGCTATATTGACATCGTCTCCGTTTGAACTAGGCCTGTGTATCGAACGTTATCAATTTCCAAACGATGTGAACTGATTCTTATTTACTACATAAAAGCTTTTTTTACGATATACTCGTTATAGAAATATATGTCTGATTCAGTTGTGAGTGTCATGCATCTTGAACAGAGATATGAATAGCTCTACTAATTAAAGGATGAAATATTCAAAGCCATCAACTAACTATGATAGTTATTTGAAAACGCTTTCGAATATTAGTAGTCTAAAAAGTTTTAAAAGACGAAGGAAGCAGGTATGTTAGACCAAGGAGGTTAATTTTAACCTCCTTGGTTAGACCGAGGATGGTTAGACAAAGGTAACGTCTATATTAGGGTTGTCGGTATACCAAATGTATGAGTAGCCACAATTGTCAAGTACCTCCTTTACATGTTGAGTCCAGTTTTTCCTACGATTTTTCCCAGGTATATGTTGTTGTGACAGAAGTGCGTCTACTTGGAGAGGATGTGAGGAAATGTCTAGTTGTCTGAGTCGTAAGCCAGTATTTGACTATGCGGACTGAAACATCTAGATCGACTGGAAATATACCCAGCTCCGCTCTACATGCTACGTTACTTGAGCTTCTTTGGACACCAAGTATATTTTTACAAAATCTGTTTTGAATTATCTCGATAGGACACTTATCGTTCAGGTAATCCTTTCCCCAGATTTCGCAACCGTACAACATGATGGACTTTATACATGCGTTGTATATCCTTAACAGGGCCTTTGGAGACAATGGTGAGCGAATGAAATGTTTGAGACTGAAAATGGCTTTACGTGCTTTTTGTGATAATTGATTTTTGGCAAGAGAAAAACTTCTCGACGACGACAACATCAAACCTAAATAGCAATAAGAACTTGCTGTTTCAATACTCTCTGAACCAAGGAAAAAATTCACGTCCTTGAATAGGCATCCAGTTTTGTTAAAAATCACCACTTTTGTTTTTTTCTGATTCACTTGTTATTTCCATTTTGTGCAAAACATATTAAGTCTGTCTAAAGCACGTTGTAACCCTTCTTCGGTCTCTGAGAAAATCATCACGTCATCGGCATAAAGTAGACAAGAGACGAAAAGGTTGTGCAAAGTGGGAGGTACGCATTCGGGGTTATCTAACTCTTTGACAAGGTCATTAATAAATAGGTTGAAAAGTGTAGGGCTGAGATTACAGCCCTGCTTTACACCTCTGTCTGTGTCGAATAAAGGAGTGAGACCTGTGGAAGTTTTGATGCACGTCTGGGAGTTAGAATACATGGATTTGATTAATTCATAGAATTTTCCACCTATCCCTGAGCTGAGTATTTTATAGCGAAGGCCTTCTCTCCAAACACTATCGAAAGCTTTCCTGAAGTCGACAAAACAAGCATATAGCCGTTTATTGGAATTAACGTATTTAGATATTAAGGAGTCAACAACGAAAAGGTTATCTCGTGTTCCAAAATTCTTTCAAAATCCTGATTGGTTTGGGGAGAGAAGTGAATGCGCGTCTAAATAATTAGAGAGGCGGGTGTTCATTATTGTGGTAAACAATTTGGCTAGGCAGCTCGTTACAGAAATTCCTCTGTAATTATTCAGGTCCTCTTTAGAGCCTCCTTTGTGAAGTGGCACGATGTGGCTTTCGCACCATTGTTTAGGGAAGTGGCCTGATGACATGATTAGGTTGAATAAAATTGCTAACGGCTTTGTTAGAACATGTGCGGCACATTTCAACATTTCGTTTAATATAAGATCATTGCCTGAGGCTTTACCATTCTTTAATTGTGAGATTGCTTGATTGATTTCGCTTGCTTGTATTACTGTATCCAAAGGGTTGTGTCTTGACAGTTCGGTTTCCATTTCATTCAGTTTATTTTCAATGTGAATATGGAAGCTGTTGTTTGTTTTGGGTAAGTTGGATTTTTCATCACTTCCATACAACTGTTTGAAGTATGTATGGAGAGCTTGACTGTCCACTGCTTCCTCAGTGGATACACGATCAGTTGTTTTAAATTGTTTGATTAGTTGCCAAAATGTTGAAGGATTGTTGCCGGTTTGGGAATTAAGCTGTTGTAGAATATTGTCTTTGTATGACCTTTTCGTTTTTCTAATAAGTCGAGTGTAATCTTTTTTCATTTTGAAGTACTTGCCTCTAATGAAAGGGTCACGGGAGTTTTTTGAAAGTAATTTACCAAGATTGTTTAGGTTACGTCTGGCCGTTGCACGATAATTATGCATAGAGTGCAGACAGAAACGTCCTGATGGGCGAACAGAATGGGCCAGGTCATTGTACAAAATACTAGTATTGGCTGAAATAGATGTTTGCTAAACAAGGACAGTGCTGCCTGAACATTCTTTCGTTAAGCGAAGAAGAAGGGATTTTACAATGAAAGTGAGTTGTGGGGCAGTGCTCCTAGACATACGTTATGCATTCAGCCGGCAGGTGTCTCCACAAGTCCCCTTTTATGTAAAGGAGAGCGAATGATACTCAACATGATTCTACCCCGCGAGACGAAAGATGAATGTGTAGCACTAGTATAGCCTGGAATCCAAACCTATTATAGCTCCAAAGTCTCTCTCCGCAAATACTATTTGCGGAGAGAGACTCGGGAGCTATGATAGGTTTGGATTCAAGGCTATAGTACTAGTAAGTGTCTGGCATAAATGTGCACCTAGAGTTACAAAAGCATACACGCTGTTCCACATATATAGTAGCGCTATGACTTTTCTGTACACACTTACATGGTCACAACAAGATTAGCCCTAAGAGAGAATTTTCGGGCAGCTTTGTCTTGATTAACCCTTCAAATCAAGCAAGCGACGTCGACGAATAAGAGTTGTCTGAAAGTGGCAAAATAAAACAAAACATGGCTTTTCCGCTAGTTTGGTTTTAGTATGGGCTTTATACATCGGTTAGTGTTGTTGCACTCTGTGGGGACAAGAGTTAACACCGTAGGTCAAGAATACACTTTGCGATTCGAAACTACATTGTACCTCCTTTTATCATGTTGACGAAAGACTGATTTGAATTTAGGATTGCAGTTATGATATTGCCACAATAAAAGTTTTCAACAAATGTTCAAGGTCAATCGTTGCCATCATACATTGACCCCTCTCAACAAAGTAAACCTAACAGATTCTTACTAGTATTTCCAAGGAGGTTTCATATAACATCTTAAATTCACGATCCTCTGACCCTCTAATTCTAAAAGACACACCTATTAGCAGTCTATTCTGGGCCCATGATCTCGTTCTCCTGTCAAAATCGGAGGCAGGCCTAAAAGAATGTCTAAATACACTTGATCAATTTTGCTCTATCTGGAAACTATCAATAAATGAAAATAAAACTAAAGTTATGATATTCTCCAAAAATGGACGAACTAACAACCAACATTCTCCGTATACACTACAAGGCCGCAAAATTGACATCACAACCTCCTACACATACCTAGGGGTTGATTTCACCCCGCCAGGTTCATTTAACCGTGCCACCAAAAAGCTCTTCGTGCGTCATTCAAATTAAAATCTCTGCTGTCAACAAATTTTAACCCATCTATTTCGCTCGCCCTTGACCTTTTTAACAGCTGCATCAAACCGATTTTATTGTACTGCAGTGAGGTTCTCGGAACAAATGCACAAGGTAGAGACCTTATTTTCCATGGAATAAAAGAATATCAAAATGAAATTACCAGAGTATCAATAGCTAAGACCCTCAATACGATATTGGGACCAGAAAACATCACATCATTAACTCACATCATTAGAGCTTCCCGAATCATCAAAAAATCAGACCCTTCCCCTACCTGCCCCGTTCTTGTTCGTTTTGAAAAATACAGCGACAAGCTGAATATTATTTATCAATCAAACTTGCTGAAGGAAAATAATGTAACACTTGAGCAGCCAACAATATCCTACGAAAATCCCGACTTAGAGTTTGTACTCTTGAACTTTTACAAAATTTTACTTGGCGTACCCAAAAGTTCTGTTAACGCCGCAGTCAGGGGCGAACTAGGAGTATTCCCACTATATATCGATTCACAAACACAGTTGATAAAATACTGGCTCAGATTATATAATCTGCCGAATGACAGACTTGTAAAGAAAGCATATGATACTTCTGTTGAGCTACAACAAGACTGGGCTGTCCATGTACAAGACATGTTATGTAGACATGGCTTCCAAAATGTTTGGCTTAATCCTGCTGTTAGTGCCAACCATTTTGGAGTCATCTTCAAGAATCGTTTGAAAGACACATTTCTCTCGGGCTGGAGACAAGAAATAAAGAGCATGAACAAACTCAGCACTTATTGCAAAATTAAAAAACAATTCTGTTTTGAAAACTATCTTTCATCCATCCAAAGCAAATCTGTTAGAAATAGCATAACGAGACTGAGGATTAGTGCCCACTCTTTACAAATTGAAAAGGGCCGACACCTCAACACGCCAGCCAAAGAGAGACTGTGTCCAACATGCCATAATGATATTGAAAATGAATTTCACTTCATTATGGACTGTCCAACCTATGCCGATGACCGACAAAAATTGTTACAATCTATTGTATGTACATCCGACACAATATCCGCACCTAACAGGACAGATATATTTAATATGATACTATCATGCCCTGTTCATATATCCACCTATGTAGGCAAATTTGTATATAACTGTGTACAAAAACGAGACAATATCATACATTCCGGACACAGCATACTGTTACCAACATTATATTGTATTCTAGAGCGTTAGCATGTACATTGTTTTATAGACTATTTTACTGTTAGTCATAGATTAGATTAGTTCTCTATATCTGTCAACAATTAGCAATAGCTTAATTACCATGCACGTAAGTTGCCATACATTGTACCAGCTACAATTGTCGTGCAATAAAGTTCTTCATAAAACCTCCTTGGTATTTCTTGTGATTTCAAACCTACATTCTCCTGGTTTCTCCTACACTCCCCTGGTTTCTGCTATATTCTCCTGCTTTCAGATGCTATATTCTCCTGCTTTCTGCTATATTCTCCTGGTTTCTCCTACATTCTCCTGGTTTCTCCTACATTCTCCTGCTTTCTCCTACATTCTCCTGCTTTCTCCTATATTCTCCTGCTTTCTGCCATATTCTCCTGCTTTCTGCTATATTCTCCTGCTTTCTGATATATTCTCCTGCTTTCTACTACATTCTCCTGCTTACTCCTATATTCTCCTGGTTTCTCCTACATTCTCCTGCTTTCTCCTACACTCTCCTGCTTTCTCTCGCATTCTCCTTCTTACTCCTACATTCTCCTGCTTTCTCCTACATTGTCCTGCTTTCTCCTACATTCTCCTGCTTTCTGCTATATTCTCCTGCGTTCTCCCATATTCTCCTACATTCTCCTGGTTTCTCCTACATTCTCCTGCTTTCTGCTATATTCTCCTGCTTTCTGCTATATTCTCCTGCTTTCTGCTATATTCTTCTGCTTTCTCCTACATTCTCCTGCTTTCTGCTATATTCTCCTTCTTTCTGCTATATTCTCCTGCTTTCTGCTATATTCTCCTGCTTTCTCCAACATTCT
This sequence comes from Branchiostoma lanceolatum, assembly GCF_035083965.1. NCBI lineage: Eukaryota > Metazoa > Chordata > Leptocardii > Amphioxiformes > Branchiostomatidae > Branchiostoma > Branchiostoma lanceolatum. The sequence continues at coordinate 26,570,725 of NC_089722.1, read as the reverse complement.
CCTGCTTTCTCCTACATTCTCCTGCTTTCTCCTACTTTCTTCTGCTTTCTCCTATATTCTCCTGTGTTCTCCTATATTCTCCTGCTTTCTCCTACATTCTCCTGCTTTCTCCTACTTTCTTCTGCTTTCTCCTATATTCTCCTGCTTTCTCCTACATTCTCATGCTTTGTCCTACATTCTCCTGCTTTCTGCTATATTCTCCTGCTTTCTCCTACATTCTCCTGCTTTCTCCTATATTCTCCTGCGTTCTCCTATATTCTCCTGCGTTCTTCTATAATCTCCTATATTCTCCTACATTCTCCTGCTTTCTGCTATATTCTCCTGCTTTCTGCTATATTCTCCTGGTTTCTCCTTCATTCTCCTGCTTTCTCCTACAATCTCCTGCATTCTTCTACATTCTCCTGCTTTCTCCTACATTCACCTGCTTTCTCCTACATTCTCCTGCTTTCTGCTGTATTCTCCTGCTTTCTCCTACATTCTCCTGCTTTTTGCTATATTCTCCTGGTTTCTCCTTCATTCTCCTGCTTTCTCCTACATTCTCCTGCTTTCTCCAAAATTCTCCTGCTTTCTCCTACACTCTCCTGCTTTCTCCTTTATTCTCCTGCTTTCTCCTATATTCTCCTGCTTTCTCCTACATTCTCCTGCTTTCTGCTATATTCTCTTGCTTTCTGCTGTATTCTCCTGCTTTCTCCCACATTCTCCTGCATTCTCCTACATTCTCCTGCTTTCTGCTATATTCTCCTGCTTTCTCCTTCATTCTCCTGCTTTCTCCTACATTCTCCTGCTTTCTCCTACATTCTCCTACATTCTCCTGCTTTCTCCTATGTTCTCCTGCGTTCTCCTACATTCTCCTGCTTTCTCCTACATTCTCCTGCTTTCTGCTATATTCTCCTGCTTTCTCCTACATTCTCCTGCTTTCTCCTACATTCTCCTGCTTTCTGCTATATTCTCCTGGTTTCTCCTTCATTCCCCTGCTTTCTCCTACAATCTCCTGCTTTTTTCTACATTCTCCTGCTTTCTCCTACATTCTCCTGCTTTCTCCTACATTCTCCTGCTTTCTGCTGTATTCTCCCACATTCTCCTACATTCTCCCATATTCTCCTACATTCTCCTGCTTTCTGCTATATTCTCCTGGTTTCTCCTTCATTCTCCTGCTTTCTCCTACATTCTCCTGCTTTCTCCTACATTCTCCTGCTTTCTGCTGTATTCTCCTGCTTACTCCTACATTCTCCTGCTTTCTGCTATATTCTCCTGCTTTCTCCTTCATTCTCCTACTTTCTCCTACATTCTCCTGCTTTCTCCTACATTCTCCTACATTCTCCTGCTTTCTCCTACATTCTCCTGCTTTCTGCTATATTCTCCTGGTTTCTCCTTCATTCCCCTGCTTTCTCCTACAATCTCCTGCTTTTTTCTACATTCTCCTGCTTTCTCCTACATTCTCCTGCTTTCTCCTACATTCTCCTGCTTTTTGCTATATTCTCCTGGTTTCTCCTTCATTCTCCTGCTTTCTCCTACAATCTCCTGCTTTCTTCTACATTCTCCTGCTTTCTCCTACATTCTCCTGCTTTCTCCTACATTCTCCTGCTTTCTGCTGTATTCTCCTGCTTACTCCTACATTCTCCTGCTTTCTGCTATATTCTCCTGCTTTCTCCTTCATTCTCCTGCTTTCTCCTACATTCTCCTGCTTTCTCCTACATTCTCCTACATTCTCCTGCTTTCTCCTACATTCTCCTACATTCTCCTGCTTTCTCCTACATTCTCCTGCTTTCTGCTATATTCTCCTGGTTTCTCCTTCATTCCCCTGCTTTCTCCTACAATCTCCTGCTTTTTTCTACATTCTCCTGCTTTCTGCTAAATTCTCCTGCTTTCTTCTTCATTCTCCTGCTTTCTCCTACATTCTCCTGCTTTCTCCTATATTCTCCTGCTTTCTCCTACATTCTCCTGCTTTCTGCTATATTCTCCTGCTTTCTGCTATATTCTCCTGCTTTCTCCTACATTATCCTGCTTTCTCCTACATTCTCCTGCTTTTTGCTATATTCTCCTGGTTTCTCATTCATTCTCCTGCTTTCTCCTACAATCTCCTGCTTTCTTCTACATTCTCCTGCTTTCTCCTACATTCTCCTGCTTTCTCCTACATTCTCCTGCTTTCTGCTGTATTCTCCTGCTTACTCCTACATTCTCCTGCTTTCTGCTATATTCTCCTGGTTTCTCCTTCATTCCCCTGCTTTCTCCTACAATCTCCTGCTTTTTTCTACATTCTCCTGCTTTCTCCTACATTCTCCTGCTTTCTCCTACATTCTCCTGCTTTCTGCTGTATTCTCCCACATTCTCCTACATTCTCCCATATTCTCCTACATTCTCCTGCTTTCTGCTATATTCTCCTGGTTTCTCCTTCATTCTCCTGCTTTCTCCTACATTCTCCTGCTTTCTCCTACATTCTCCTGCTTTCTCCTACATTCTCCTGCTTTCTCCTATATTCTCCTGCTTTCTCCTTCATTCTCCTGCTTTCTGCTATATTCTCCTGCTTTCTGCTATATTCTCCTGCTTTCTCCTACATTATCCTGCTTTCTCCTACATTCTCCTGCTTTTTGCTATATTCTCCTGGTTTCTCATTCATTCTTCGCTTTCTCCTACAATCTCCTGCTTTCTTCTACATTCTCCTGCTTTCTCCTACATTCTCCTGCTTTCTCCTACATTCTCCTGCTTTCTGCTGTATTCTCCTGCTTACTCCTACATTCTCCTGCTTTCTGCTATATTCTCCTGCTTTCTCCTTCATTCTCCTGCTTTCTCCTACATTCTCCTGCTTTCTCCTACATTCTCCTGCTATCTCCTACATTCTCCTGCTTTCTGCTATATTCTCCTGGTTTCTCCTTCATTCCCCTGCTTTCTCCTACAATCTCCTGCTTTTTTCTACATTCTCCTGCTTTCTCCTACAATCTCCTGCTTTCTCCTACATTCTCCTGCTTTTTGCTATATTCTCCTGGTTTCTCCTTCATTCTCCTGCTTTCTCCTACAATCTCCTGCTTTCTTCTACATTCTCCTGCTTTCTCCTACATTCTCCTGCTTTCTCCTACATTCTCCTGCTTTCTGCTGTACTCTCCTGCTTACTCCTACATTCTCCTGCTTTCTGCTATATTCTCCTGCTTTCTCCTTCATTCTCCTGCTTTCTCCTACATTCTCCTGCTTTCTCCTACATTCTCCTACATTCTCCTGCTTTCTCCTACATTCTCCTGCTTTCTGCTATATTCTCCTGGTTTCTCCTTCATTCCCCTGCTTTCTCCTACAATCTCCTGCTTTTTTCTACATTCTCCTGCTTTCTGCTATATTCTCCTGCTTTCTCCTTCATTCTCCTGCTTTCTCCTACATTCTCCTGCTTTCTCCTACATTCTCCTGCTTTCTCCTACATTCTCTGCTTTCTCCTACATTCTCCTGCGTTCTCCTATATTCTTCTGCTTTCTCCTACATTCTCCTGCTTTCCGCTATATTCTCCTGCTTTCTGCTATATTCTCCTGCTTTCTCCTACATTCTCCTGCTTTCTCCTACATTCTCCTGCTTTTTGCTATATTCTCCTGGTTTCTCCTTCATTCTCCTGCTTTCTCCTACAATCTCCTGCTTTCTTCTACATTCTCCTGCTTTCTCCTACATTCTCCTGCTTTCTCCTACATTCTCCTGCTTTCTGCTATATTCTCCTGCTTTCTCCTACAATCTCCTGCTTTCTTCTACATTCTCCTGCTTTCTGCTACATTCTCCTGCTTTCTCCTACATTCTCCTGCTTTTTGCTATATTCTCCTGGTTTCTCCTTCATTCTCCTGCTTTCTCCTACAATCTCCTGCTTTCTTCTACATTCTCCTGCTTTCTCCTACATTCTCCTGCTTTCTCCTACATTCTCCTGCTTTCTGCTATATTCTCCTGCTTTCTCCTTCATTCTCCTGCTTTCTCCTACATTCTCCTGCTTTCTCCTACATTCTCCTACATTCTCCTGCTTTCTCCTACATTCTCCTGCTTTCTGCTATATTCTCCTGGTTTCTCCTTCATTCCCCTGCTTTCTCCTACAATCTCCTGCTTTTTTCTACATTCTCCTGCTTTCTCCTACATTCTCCTGCTTTCTCCTACATTCTCCTGCTTTCTGCTGTATTCTCCCACATTCTCCTACATTCTCCTGCTTTCTGCTATATTCTCCTGCTTTCTCCTACAATCTCCTGCTTTCTGCTATATTCTCCTGCTTTCTCCTTCCTTCTCCTGCTTTCTCCTACAATCTCCTGCTTTCTTCTACATTCTCCTGCTTTCTCCTACATTCTCCTGCTTTCTCCTACATTCTCCTGCTTTCTGCTGTATTCTCCTGCTTACTCCTACATTCTCCTGCTTTCTGCTATATTCTCCTGGTTTCTCCTTCATTCTCCTGCTTTCTCCTACAATCTCCTGCTTTCTTCTACATTCTCCTGCTTTCTCCTACATTCTCCTGCTTTCTCCTACATTCTCCTGCTTTCTGCTGTATTCTCCCACATTCTCCTACATTCTCCCATATTCTCCTACATTCTCCTGCTTTCTGCTATATTCTCCTGGTTTCTCCTTCATTCTCCTGCTTTCTCCTACATTCTCCTGCTTTCTCCTACATTCTCCTGCTTTCTCCTACATTCTCCTGCTTTCTCCTATATTCTCCTGCTTTCTCCTTCATTCTCCTGCTTTCTGCTATATTCTCCTGCTTTCTGCTATATTCTCCTGCTTTCTCCTACATTATCCTGCTTTCTCCTACATTCTCCTGCTTTTTGCTATATTCTCCTGGTTTCTCATTCATTCTCCTGCTTTCTCCTACAATCTCCTGCTTTCTTCTACATTCTCCTGCTTTCTCCTACATTCTCCTGCTTTCTCCTACATTCTCCTGCTTTCTGCTGTATTCTCCTGCTTACTCCTACATTCTCCTGCTTTCTGCTATATTCTCCTGCTTTCTCCTTCATTCTCCTGCTTTCTCCTACATTCTCCTGCTTTCTCCTACATTCTCCTGCTATCTCCTACATTCTCCTGCTTTCTGCTATATTCTCCTGGTTTCTCCTTCATTCCCCTGCTTTCTCCTACAATCTCCTGCTTTTTTCTACATTCTCCTGCTTTCTCCTACAATCTCCTGCTTTCTCCTACATTCTCCTGCTTTTTGCTATATTCTCCTGGTTTCTCCTTCATTCTCCTGCTTTCTCCTACAATCTCCTGCTTTCTTCTACATTCTCCTGCTTTCTCCTACATTCTCCTGCTTTCTCCTACATTCTCCTGCTTTCTGCTGTACTCTCCTGCTTACTCCTACATTCTCCTGCTTTCTGCTATATTCTCCTGCTTTCTCCTTCATTCTCCTGCTTTCTCCTACATTCTCCTGCTTTCTCCTACATTCTCCTACATTCTCCTGCTTTCTCCTACATTCTCCTGCTTTCTGCTATATTCTCCTGGTTTCTCCTTCATTCCCCTGCTTTCTCCTACAATCTCCTGCTTTTTTCTACATTCTCCTGCTTTCTGCTATATTCTCCTGCTTTCTCCTTCATTCTCCTGCTTTCTCCTACATTCTCCTGCTTTCTCCTACATTCTCCTGCTTTCTCCTACATTCTCTGCTTTCTCCTACATTCTCCTGCGTTCTCCTATATTCTTCTGCTTTCTCCTACATTCTCCTGCTTTCCGCTATATTCTCCTGCTTTCTGCTATATTCTCCTGCTTTCTCCTACATTCTCCTGCTTTCTCCTACATTCTCCTGCTTTTTGCTATATTCTCCTGGTTTCTCCTTCATTCTCCTGCTTTCTCCTACAATCTCCTGCTTTCTTCTACATTCTCCTGCTTTCTCCTACATTCTCCTGCTTTCTCCTACATTCTCCTGCTTTCTGCTATATTCTCCTGCTTTCTCCTACAATCTCCTGCTTTCTTCTACATTCTCCTGCTTTCTGCTACATTCTCCTGCTTTCTCCTACATTCTCCTGCTTTTTGCTATATTCTCCTGGTTTCTCCTTCATTCTCCTGCTTTCTCCTACAATCTCCTGCTTTCTTCTACATTCTCCTGCTTTCTCCTACATTCTCCTGCTTTCTCCTACATTCTCCTGCTTTCTGCTATATTCTCCTGCTTTCTCCTTCATTCTCCTGCTTTCTCCTACATTCTCCTGCTTTCTCCTACATTCTCCTACATTCTCCTGCTTTCTCCTACATTCTCCTGCTTTCTGCTATATTCTCCTGGTTTCTCCTTCATTCCCCTGCTTTCTCCTACAATCTCCTGCTTTTTTCTACATTCTCCTGCTTTCTCCTACATTCTCCTGCTTTCTCCTACATTCTCCTGCTTTCTGCTGTATTCTCCCACATTCTCCTACATTCTCCTGCTTTCTGCTATATTCTCCTGCTTTCTCCTACAATCTCCTGCTTTCTGCTATATTCTCCTGCTTTCTCCTTCCTTCTCCTGCTTTCTCCTACAATCTCCTGCTTTCTTCTACATTCTCCTGCTTTCTCCTACATTCTCCTGCTTTCTCCTACATTCTCCTGCTTTCTGCTGTATTCTCCTGCTTACTCCTACATTCTCCTGCTTTCTGCTATATTCTCCTGGTTTCTCCTTCATTCTCCTGCTTTCTCCTACAATCTCCTGCTTTCTTCTACATTCTCCTGCTTTCTCCTACATTCTCCTGCTTTCTGCTGTATTCTCCCACATTCTCCTACATTCTCCTGCTTTCTGCTATATTCTCCTGGTTTCTCCTTCATTCTCCTGCTTTCTCCTACATTCTCCTGGTTTCTCCTTCATTCTTCTGCTTTCTCCTACATTCTCCTGCTTTCTCCTATATTCTCCTGCGTTCTCCTATATTCTCCTGCTTTCTTCTACATTCTCCTGCTTTCTGCTATATTCTCCTGCTTTCTGCTATATTCTCCTGCTTTCTCCTACATTCTCCTGCTTTCTCCTACATTCTCCTGCTTTCTCCTACATTCTCCTGCTTTCTCCTACATTCTCCTGCGTTCTCCTATATTTTCCTGCGTTCTCCTATATTCTCCTGCTTTCTCCTACATTCTCCTGCTTTCTGCTATATTCTCCTGCTTTCTCCTACATTCTCCTGCTTTCTCCTACATTCTCCTGCTTTTTGCTATATTCTCCTGGTTTCTCCTTCATTCTCCTGCTTTCTCCTACAATCTCCTGCTTTCTTCTACATTCTCCTGCTTTCTCCTACATTCTCCTGCTTTCTCCTACATTCTCCTGCTTTCTGCTGTATTCTCCTGCTTACTCCTACATTCTCCTGCTTTCTGCTATATTCTCCTGCTTTCTCCTTCATTCTCCTGCTTTCTCCTACATTCTCCTGCTTTCTCCTACATTCTCCTGCTTTCTCCTATATTCTCCTTCGTTCTCCTATATTCTCCTGCTTTCTCCTACATTCTCCTGCTTTCTGCTGCTTTCTCCTACATTCTCCTACATTCTCCTGCTTTCTCCTACATTCTCCTGCTTTCTGCTATATTCTCCTGGTTTCTCCTTCATTCTCCTGCTTTCTCCTACAATCTCCTGCTTTCTTCTACATTCTCCTGCTTTCTCCTACATTCTCCTGCTTTCTCCTACATTCTCCTGCTTTCTGCTGTATTCTCCCACATTCTCCTACATTCTCCTGCTTTCTGCTATATTCTCCTGGTTTCTCCTTCATTCTCCTGCTTTCTCCTACATTCTCCTGGTTTCTCCTTCATTCTCCTGCTTTCTCCTACATTCTCCTGCTTTCTCCTATATTCTCCTGCTTTCTCCTATATTCTCCTGCTTTCTTCTACATTCTCCTGCTTTCTGCTATATTCTCCTGCTTTCTGCTATATTCTCCTGCTTTCTCCTACATTCTCCTGCTTTCTCCTACATTCTCCTGCTTTCTGCTATATTCTCCTGCTTTCTCCTACATTCTCCTGCTTTCTGCTATATTCTCCTGCTTTCTCCTACATTCTCCTGCTTTCTCCTACATTCTCCTGCTTTCTGCTATATTCTCCTGCTTTCTCCTACATTCTCCTGCTTTCTCCTACATTCTCCTGCTTTCTCCTACATTCTCCTGCGTTCTCCTATATTTTCCTGCGTTCTCCTATATTCTCCTGCTTTCTCCTACATTCTCCTGCTTTCTGCTATATTCTCCTGCTTTCTCCTACATTCTCCTGCTTTCTCCTACATTCTCCTGCTTTTTGCTATATTCTCCTGGTTTCTCCTTCATTCTCCTGCTTTCTCCTACAATCTCCTGCTTTCTTCTACATTCTCCTGCTTTCTCCTACATTCTCCTGCTTTCTCCTACATTCTCCTGCTTTCTGCTGTATTCTCCTGCTTACTCCTACATTCTCCTGCTTTCTGCTATATTCTCCTGCTTTCTCCTTCATTCTCCTGCTTTCTCCTACATTCTCCTGCTTTCTCCTACATTCTCATGCTTTCTCCTATATTCTCCTTCGTTCTCCTATATTCTCCTGCTTTCTCCTACATTCTCCTGCTTTCTGCTGCTTTCTCCTACATTCTCCTACATTCTCCTGCTTTCTCCTACATTCTCCTGCTTTCTGCTATATTCTCCTGGTTTCTCCTTCATTCTCCTGCTTTCTCCTACAATCTCCTGCTTTCTTCTACATTCTCCTGCTTTCTCCTACATTCTCCTGCTTTCTCCTACATTCTCCTGCTTTCTGCTGTATTCTCCCACATTCTCCTACATTCTCCTGCTTTCTGCTATATTCTCCTGGTTTCTCCTTCATTCTCCTGCTTTCTCCTACATTCTCCTGGTTTCTCCTTCATTCTCCTGCTTTCTCCTATATTCTCCTGCTTTCTCCTATATTCTCCTGCGTTCTCCTATATTCTCCTGCTTTCTTCTACATTCTCCTGCTTTCTGCTATATTCTCCTGCTTTCTGCTATATTCTCCTGCTTTCTCCTACATTCTCCTGCTTTCTCCTACATTCTCCTGCTTTCTGCTATATTCTCCTGCTTTCTCCTACATTCTCCTGCTTTCTGCTATATTCTCCTGGTTTCTCCTTCATTCTCCTGCTTTCTCCTATATTCTCCTATATTGTCCTGTGCTCTCCTCTACTGTCCTATATCCTCCTTTCTTCTTGATTTTCATTGTTGTTTCTGCTTCTTTCTTTAGCATGGAGCGTTATCTATTTCTTATAAAGAGACTGATATTTGCATAACATTAAGCATACTCGGGACAAATACTCATTAGCATACTCGGGACAAAGTAAATGAAGCCGTTACCAACAGAACGCCCTCGTTCACCTGCCCCCCTCCCAACATCCCACAATAAACACGAAAAATCCCAACCTACCTGCAGTAATACCGCCAGCACATCGGTGATACTGTTTTCTCTATTCTAGCGGACTGTGGCAGCAGCCTTGTCAAACATATTGACCGTTGAATAACCTGTTTAAACAACATTTTGCACGTCGTGTCTGTGGTAAACTAACTCTCCTAAAGGTCAGAGGTGATCAGAGTAGTTCACTACGCAAAAGGGGGTTTAAGAATAACCAATAGAAAATGTATATACACGGTATGAATTATAATCAAGCAGATTTATCCAGTGATACATCTTATTTCACTATTGTAGTATACTATAGGATTAAACTGTAAGTGAACTTTTTATGCTGAATGGGAAAATGAAATATACAAACACCCCTTCAATGTGAGTCGTCTGTGCCATAGTTCATTAATCACCTGAGAATGAAAGCCGGAGGCGGGGCAGGTTTTGTTGTGAAGTGAGCCATGTATGCTGTTACAGTCTACTCAACAAGAACTGGATCGTAGCGTATCGTCTAGTCTCCGATATTCTAGCCGTCGTCTTTAGACAGGTAGGTTTTCTTATAGGTGTTGCCAAGAAGGTCTAGATATTGTAAAGACTGTTGTTGATCTGCTGACTTATAGTAGTCTAAGTAGTACTCTGATAATTTGTAGATTTCAACCCATAGAAGTCCTAGGCATAGGTGGATTGAGTTTGGATAAACATATAAACAGTTCTACATTTGGTCTAAATCTGGCAGCAAGAATGATCTAAGCTGCGATGTTTCATTTGTGTATCTGTAAAACCAAGGAGGTTAAAAATCAAGGGGTTTTATCGATGGCTTGTTAAAACTAAGGACTGCAGTCTAACTCGGAATCCCATTGGCCCAGGACTGCAAGCCAGATTTCCTCGGCATTAGTCTAGCTTCTATGCCCGCCTAGCCAATTTTGGGTCGTCCGAATCAATCAACAGCCATAGGAGCCAAGGACCTTCCTCAGGGGATCGACCTAAAGCCATGCCCGGGAGTCAAGTGTCTTCCACAGGCTAGGGGACCGAGCTAAAAGTTCCTTGGGGATATATTGGTCCTGGTGCCGACGAGCTGGTCTGTGAAGGCCCTGGCAACAGTCTGGATTCTAGGGTAGTAGTCAGGCGTTAACGTTCATCGAGTGCATGGCTTCCCACTGGACCTACACCACCAACAATGGGCATGTGACGTATCCTGTTTCTTCATCCAGCCCAGTTGTGTGGGTGTTGCGGTAAAAGTCACAGATCGATAGGATGCGTCCAAACGCTTGGGGAAACGATACATAATCTAACGTCTCGTACGTGAATGATCCACTTTGAATCGATCTGACATGTCTTGAATGTTTGCCCGTTCGACGGTCTGGTATTATCACTCAATGTATCCAAATTACATCTCAGATTTTGTTACAACATGAAGGTATAATGTTACATGGTTTATTTGATCTTGAGACACGGATAAACAAAGTATCGTTACAAAATGTGTGACCCGATCCACACATTTTGTAAGGGTCCACTATTTGACAAGAAAAGGTATCGTCCGATTTACGCCTGTCGCTCAATGCGCTGGATACAATTAGGCCACACCAATTTGATTGGTTGGTTCTCGGATTTTTTCAGAATAAATATTGAGCGACAGGGCGAAAAAAATTGCAATAAGTTTGGGGTGAAGATAGGGGCTTGTATAATAAAAGAAAAATATGATTATTCAAGTTTGCAGCTTGAAAAAACAAGCAAAGACTCTATGGTAGACAACTAACTCATCCCGGTACTCCCATCGTACAGTAGATGCACCTGTTGATTGAAAATTCTGAAAAGTGCCGTTTTTTGTTGATATGTACTTCAGTAATTTAAAAAAAAAAAAAAAAAAAAACATAAACGTTGAACATACAAACATTGGCAGACTAGGCTACAAGCTGAGTAAAGGCATTTAGGCCATTTTGCTATACTGGAACTTCGTTGAATGTTGAGTAAATATTGTTGAGTAAATATTACCTGAATGGAAGGTGTTGTGTATCTTTTCTGGGCGATTCTGAGAACCAACAAATTAAATTTGTGTGGCCTTACAAAAAAAAAGCAAGTAAATCTCGTACTGTCGTTCTTGCAGTATGTAACGGAACTAGTGAAACATAGTTGACTCTAAATCCTGGCGATTGACTTGATTGCACTCATCTATCTTTCAGCGTTGTGTTGTCTTCTACGTATTCTCTACACAGAATCTACTGAGCCAATCTGATTACATCATTCCTTGCATCATTCAAGGGTGATGTCAGAAAACGTGCCCAGCAGTGACGATGTCCCTGCAGTACCGGACCCAGACAGTAGAGGCGCGACTGATAGCTCGCAATCAGGGAACAACAGTATGACTGACGTTCCCCTTGAAAACGGCTCTATCCGCCCTCCTCGATATGAGTACCTCGATGAAGAATGCCATGATAAGGTGATTCAACATGTGTATCATGTGATCTTTTTTTTTCTTTCGGCGATTTATCATATCATATACATCATTTAAAGGTCTTAACATTCTGAGCACACTTTGTGTCCCTCAACACTGCTAAGATTATTCGATAAGCATTGATTTTGAAGTCAAGAGGACAAAGTAGCGCTATGATGTAGGATAAGTGAGTTATTTCTCGCGTGATTTACAATGTTAGAAATTCCCAAACCGAACACAATCTGCCATATTCAATGAAGCTTATTGTTTTGTATCTAGTTAAAAGTGCATATACAGCTAATCTTTTGTTTGCCAAGCGGTTGTGACATTACATCGTATGGATCATATAAACTGTACAAATGTACGTATTTAGAATCCAATCTAGAAAAATCATAAAACTGATGAATGTACAATTTCCTTTTCCTCTGCCAGCGTAAACTATATTCTATTTGAAATGTTCCTTCTATACACGGGAATAATAAAGTAAATAATAGCATTGATTGTTAATTTTCCTTATCTAATGTGCTTGAACTTTATTTGCTTTCTGCCACATATGGACCATAACAACAACACACATACACTTTGTTTTGAAAATCTCGGCCACACAACTAGTCTTTCTGGACTACATTTCAAAAGAAGTACACACACTCTACAATCAATCATTCGCGAGCATCAGAGTCTTACACATACTCTACAGTAAGTACAAAATCACATTCGCAGCATTGCCACTTGTTATTAAAAGAGCTGTTTTAGTAACCGACCGATTACGATAGAATCACATTTATAAGTCGTATTAGAATAGCAAAATTCACATGTTACATGTAGATATGCAATAGGTACAAAGTCAGAAATCCGATTATACATACAAATAGGAAAGCAATCGAGACAATCATTGGAACATAATATATGAGCTTAAATCAATGCAAAACATTGAAAAACATGTTTCTTCGCCTTATTTTGAAACAAGTATCTATCAATGACAAGGAGCGCAGTACAGAAGAATGAAATAAATAAGGATAAAAATGGCATCTTTTTAGTAAGAAATCAAAGACAGCATATCAGTTACTTCTAGTTAATTCAAAAACAAAATATCATCAAGCATAAAATTCACATGTTGATTACTTTTTCATTGGCTGCCCCCTTAGTTTCCTGATGTGATCAACCTGAACGTAGGAGGAGTCCACTTCACCACCCTGCTGACCACGCTGCGGTCCCAGAAGGACTCCATGCTTGCCGGCATGTTCTCTGGGCGGCACGAGATCCAGAGGGACGAGGATGGGCGGTATTTCATTGGTAGGTTCCAACCCCACCGCTGCCACCAGTGTAATGATTCATCTTCAAGCAGATGTTGGGTGATGGATCGTAATGTTTTCTGACGCAACTCTTTATCCTTAGATTTGTTTTGTGTTTCTCCTGAACGATTGAAAGATCAGATTTGAATGTCTGGAAACTCTTTCTTGACTTAGATCGGGATGGAGCCTTGTTCACATACATTTTGGCCTGGTTGCGGGCGGAGCAGATACCACCTCGTGGTGCTGCCAGGCGACTCTACAGTGAAGCGCAGCACTTCGGGCTTCTCACTCTGATGGCAACCCTACAGGTAGAAATTTGTGATGTCATTTTCAATCCGAGAGTTTGTAAACTCCTTTCAGACAAGCTTAGTCACGTCTGGGACCGCATCCTTCTCACTGCAGCGCCACCTAGCAGCGGACCAGTGGCGCTGCAGTCGGTATTGCCCTGAGGAAGGTACTGTAAATGCAGAGTTATTCGCAGCAGTTTTTAGCCTGAGTACCAACCTCCGTAGTGACCGCTGGCTCAAAAGAATTCGCTGACTAACAGCCGTGACGGATACGCGCAGGGTCAGACTCCGTGGTTAGCAAGCGAATTCTTTTGAGCCAGCGGTCACTACGGAGGTTGGTACTCAGGCTAAGTAGTTTTATGTTCGTGGTTTTCGCGGGGAAATCTTTACCTCGGACTTGAAACCACCACGAAAAGCCGTTCCATTGTGTGACTGAAGCCTTATTGTTTCAAACGCTGACTCAAAACCACCGCGAACACTCCATTTTCTCATTACCGCGAAGTTAAATTCCCGCGAACATTTCTGCATTGGCATTAAAGAGGTTTCAAAAAAGTTTCCAGGTAAATCCTTGTGGCTGTGCAACAATGAACTGTATCATCCATGTACAATTTCCCTCAGAACGTCCAGCCTGTGGCCAGCGACGTAGTGAAGGCTCAGTTCATCTCAAAAGTGCGGAACTACAAGGAACTGTTGGAACAGATCATCGTGGTGGGGAGGGAGAGGGCCAAACTAGACTTGAGAAGACAGTCACGCGTCCTCGTCACATTCCACTATCTAAACGATGGCCCACAAGTAAAGGTAAGAAAAATTGCAAAACACACATTCTAATACGAACCCAATGCTATACTACACTCCCCGTTAATGCTTCGGTCCCATTTCCAATCCGGCCGGGCTGCGAAAACGAAAAATAAAAAAATGCATATCAAGAAAATACACGACATGTGGTTAGGAGTATTTTTTTAAGTTTTGTGTCTTTTGTTGTCTTTTATATTATATGTTTCGTTCCAACAAGCTGCCCGCCCGGGCCCCGGATTGGAAATGGGACCGAAGCATAAGACGGTGCATAAAAAGATGATAGATAAGGTAGATGATAAGCTTGAATTCATGAACAGGGTTTTCCCACATAACATACAACAGCACAGGGATATTTTTTTAAAGCGCGAGTTCAATAGAGTTACGCAGGTATTACTAGGTAAGAAATATTGATCATTGTGTAGCTATGGTCTATCGATGCTGTGTTCTTCTGTAGGCAGATCGCTCCTAGTGCCGCTTATCCTAAAGACTATATAGACCGTATAGCCTGGATGTCAGACCCGCCTTCTCTGAGATATCTAGCGTTTGGGGGTCTGGCATCCAGGCTATAGACCGTATGGGAGTTTTCATTGGTACATCGTGTCATTTCCGTTGTGCAATTAAGTGGCTTCTACATGTATTTCAAATTTGAGGTGAGTAACTCTAATGGCATTTCATTTCATTCTATTATACAGATGCACATGATTTGCGAGCTGGCTCGGCGTGACGTCGGTTTTTTGGATCTCCCTCAAACTCTTGACGTCACTAACCTACTTAGCTGTTTAGAATTCGACTTGGTGAAAGAAAGGGGCTTCAATTTGAGTGCCACTCTCTTAGATACCTGCAAAGGGATTGGTTACATATGCGGGTACAAGTACGACTTTACCTTCACATGGTGGTGAAAAACGTTACAAGTAGTGTACTTGTACTTCCAAGTTCAATCGCTTGGCGGCGTTTTAAATCATGTTACCCAAGATGCCTTTCGAATACTGTTGGGGCAGAAGTCTGTCCCCAAAGAGCAAAAATTTGATTTTTTTTACGTAATTTTCTTCAAGAATTTTTGACTGTTGCATTCTGGCTATTTCAATATCTGACTATACGGACATAAAGGTCACATGCAAAATCTTTTTAATGATTCCAACGTTCTGTTTAAACACGATTTAGCAAAGATATATAGATATTGCAGATACAAGATATAGATATTTGTGGAAAATATATATAAACGGAAGACTCTTGTGTTCTACTTACTACCACTACTGTACTGATATATAGTCTAACTTTAAGAGAGCGTGATGTCGTTCAAGGAAAGGGAAAAGTCATACTCTAGCCAAGAAAAAGACTCATTTTACTTTTATGAAAATATATTGGATATGCGTTACGTATATGAATGTCTATTTTTGCTGCTAATTATATTACCATACGGTACGCACTTGCAAAATAAACGTTTGTGTTGAGACGTATAGTTGGTATACCCTTGAGAGCTAATACTTCTGTATTGTACTTTTAAGATATTAAACGGATATCTGGCTTTGAAATACACCGTGAGGCATGTGACTCATCTGTGTGTCTTTAGATTGCATTTCATACGTGACCCACATACATCTCAGAAAAATTATAGATAAGAAAGTTCTTTATAAACAACCATCATATATCCCTATAGTGACGCATGTAAAGTATGTACTCATGGTTAAGCTTGGAACCTACAGAGTTATGCATTATACATGTTTCTCACCTACAAGGCATATTTTAGAAGAAACAAACCTCTATACACAACAAATAGACGATTATTTGTCAGGATGAAATCAATTGGTATAATGATCTATGGAATCTATTCCAATTGTCAGAACTATAACTCAAGACTCTAGATGTATCGTTTGGACGTTACCGTTTTCCTTGTAGCGAATGCTGCAGCCAATGTATACATGTAGATATGCAAACCTGTTCGTTGATCTTGTAATGTTCTTCAAAATGTGATCTCCAACAGAACGCTTATACGTTCCATGTGATGATGCAGAAGTCTTAACTAACAGCGCAACCAAGTTATTGTGGGTGTGCAACAGTACGAAATGATTGTAAATTGCTTTTTTTTATTTGTATTTTATCATAGTGGCATACATTATCAGTGCGGTCAATTAATGTGATTCTTACTTTCAACAAGAAAGTTACATTTTCTGTTCCGATTGTGCGTTTGTTTGTTTGTTGATCCTACCATACTGGTTAAGAACTTCAATGCAGCTTCTATACGGTGGAAGCTTAAGGCATCTGTATATAGTACCAGCAGGGTATGTCATCCAACGGCACATTTTGGGGTTGGCAGTAGCGTAGCCCAGCCTAGCGTAATAGTCGAGAACTGCAACACAGCTTCTGTACCGTTTAAGAGCACTTCAGAGACATTTCATTCCACTTCGTAATCTTCTGGAAAGCAAGGAATACAAGTAGAAAATGCTGATCTCGTTGTCATCACGCGTAGAAGGCCCAGAGGAATACTCCCACACACATCATGATGACGGCATTGATGTTGAGAATGAGACGAGAGCGAGGCTTTTCGTCAATGGAGATGCTAATATCCGGTTCCGGTGGAGCTGATTGGTCCTTATGGCTGATGCCGCACATCCAATCAAAACCGCGCTTCCACAGGGCAGGCGATTCAACTGAAAGTTAATATTTGTGGGCGGAAAAGGTGAATGGAGTTTGCACTATGAGTTTTCTTTTGAAGCATACCATCTATCAATATTACAACTATGATTCAATCATAATTGTTCAAGAATGCTTTTTCAGAACAGAATTGCTATCAGAAATTTTTCGGTACATATGGCTACGAAGCTAGCTTTTCTGCATTGCTACCTTGTTAAGGTTGCAAATTTCGTTTCATAAGTTGTTATTCGCTTGCTAGGAACGCATTGGTTGCAATTTACTTCACTCACTCCATCAAGGTGTACAAATGGGTTAATGTACGTGGCACTGTTAATAAAAAACTTAAGTGCAGCGCCACGTCGTCCTTGTCTATCAAAAAACAAAATAAGAAAATGAAAAAAAGGACTTTAATTTAGACACGAACATGACACACACATAACGCGGTCAATGTTCTAGCTCTCTCCATATATGTATACAACTATGTTATACTTCTGCCCCATAGAAGTTATCATATATTGTACCTAGTTGCCCCTGTCTGCCGAGCCGACTTACCAGCTTTGACCTTTAGGTCGTTCACCTCCGCGTCAACAGTTTCTCCCTCTCCGCCCAAATCTAACATCTCGACTGTTTCCGGAGGTTTGTTCAGGTCATGTCTCTCCTCAAAGTTGTGGCGTGTCGTCCAGGTCAAACGGACAAGCTGCCGAAAGTAAAATTTGAAATTTGGTTTTAGATATAAACATTAATTTCTTTTCTTTAAAAAGTCAACGACCTTGAATATTTTCTTTAAGCTTTTTGTTCTTCTAGAATATGCACTGTGTGGATGGCCTCCTTGATTCCTTTCACAACGCAGTCCTGTCCGGTGTAAGACAAATCAAGGAGTCTATATCTCCATCAGGGCACAACAGCCATCACTCGACTGAGACGGCGGGCGGGATAGACTTTTTGGCACTTTTGACCAATTACTGACGTCATGTGTCCGTTGGGTCATGTGACCTAGTTGATTGGTTATTTGAATATTCTGAAGAGGACTTTAGTGGGAAAGTCGAAAATTCAATATATCGATGTCCTTTACATATTGAATATTGTGTTGGAGCGAATGTGAAAAATCAGCTTTGTACTATATGAACTACCGACACATCCATGCCAAAATCTCGTATGTTCATCTTTTACTTACGTATTTGTCGTCGATTGGTGGAGTGCAGAGACTGACCACGACCATGACAATGGCACTGACGGCGAACAGGATCATGGCGAAGTACAGGAAGTGGACCCTCCACAGCACGGCCGTCCGGAACTCAGGCTCCCCGCACCCTGGCGACCCGTAGGCGAAGTCCATGACCAACCGGATCAAACCAACCACCAGACCAGACATCAGGCCCCAGAACGCACCCTTTGGGAAGGAAGGAAAACGCCACTCTTTCGTTTTCAGTTGCCAATTTTCGTCAGGAACGTTCACATATGTGGATAGAAACTTCATTTTCGAACATAATGGCTTGTTCTGGTCTAAGAGCTTTTTGATGACAGATACGGTAACGTTAGAATATGGACAGTAATACAGTAGTAATATTTAGCATTTTCTAATGTCGAGTTGTCATGATCATCTTTTGCGATAGCACTGACATTGCTTTAAGATCCGCCCCTGAGGTGTCGCCAAAAAATAATCAGACCAACCGGCTCCGTCATCCTCTTCCAGAAGATGCCGAGGATGAAGCATGCGCAGATGGGCGGGGACAGGTAGCCGGTGACGGCCTGGATGTAGTTGAAGAGTTGCCCTCCTTGTGCGGCCTGAACGATCGGGATCCAGACTATGCTCACCACAATGAGCAGTACCACAAACAACCTGAAACACAGAGAACAATATGTTCGTTTTGCGTCATCCCAAGTTTTAAAAAATGGGCTTGACCGTTAAATGCTTTGTAAGAAATCATTTGATCATTTTAATTATTAAAAATATAAAAAAAAATTGTATAAAGCGAAGAAAATAGGGGATCAGTCACGTAAAGATCTAAGAAGAACTTGATGTTACAGAAATGGAACTTGTTACCACCCTCGTAGAGGGAAGAGAGAGCGGGGACAGAGATACAGTCACAGGGATACAGTGGCAGACAGAGAGACAGACCAAGAGACTGAGAGAGACAGACAGACAGATAGACACAGAGAGAAGGTAAAAGCAATACGTCACTCCTTTGGTGTGAAGTGAAAATTCTACCTGCCGACGATCATGAGCTCCCTCTCCGTGGACTGTGTGCGGAACTTCCTCCAGATGTCCATGGTGAAGATGGTTGAGGAGGAGTTGAAGATGGAGGTGAGAGAACTCATCAGGGCCGCCAGCATCACGGCTAACATCAGGCCTCGCAGACCTGCAGGGGAATATCACGTCATCGATCTTAGACGTATGTAGTCATAGTTGTAGTCCTACATGAATGCTTCCTATTCCACTGGAGTCACAAACAAATATACTAAACTGTTCTGGTGTACTTGATGTTTCCAGAATGGCCCCGGGGTTTCTTGGGGACACCAGTTTTACAGAAGAGTGGATTTGTACATTCATGTCATACCTGGGCCGCGAAAACGCTCGAGACGGGTGTTCCGCATCGTCGTGATACTTTACAGTATTTAACAAAACAGGGATGATGACTACATGCTGCTTAATCACTGAAAATCTTTGTGCATAGCCTCCACCAGCCGCACTCTTTTACCAGGTTCTCGTCGAGAATAGAGACGACAACTTCCCAATAATGTCCAATGTACGAAAGTGGCTAAAAATGGTTATGTATTTATTGTGGTACATCTACAAATTGACAGGAGACGTCGCCTTACTTCCGAATCCTCGGATGATGTTCTAGCGTTCTATACATCTAGTAAAAGTTGTCTATCATTCCTTTGTATGATATTTAATTGGAAAAATGATTTGCGGTAGTTAACTCTACTGTGTATTAGATGACTATGGTTTGACCGGGACATCAGAACAGGACATTAAGCTGTACTTAGCATATAGTGTACCTGTAGGCATGATCCGGACCACTAGTTTCGGGTAGGCCACGTTGGAACAGCCGGCAGCATTCTGGCAATATCTTAGACACTCATCGGGGTCCACACAACCCACTTCATCTGGAAGGAAAATCCGAACAGATGTACTGCTAAACATAAATGGAAGAGAGAGAGAGAGAGAGAGAGAGAGAGAGAGAGAGAGAGAGAGACAGAGAGAGACAGAGAGAGAAAGAGAGAGAGAGAGAGAGAAAGAGAGAGAGACAGAGAGAAAGAGAGAGAGACAGAGAGAAAGAGAGAGAGAAAGAGTAGAGAGAGATGAGTAGGGGAGAGTGGGATAGAGATGGAGCCTTTCCCAAACGTTTTAACAGTATTTGCGTTGTGAAACCGCGATCTCATTACTACTTCACTACCACTCGGACACGAAAGATGGCGCACCTGGGTAGAGGGCCCTGCTGATCATGCCCGGCAGAATCATGAGGAAGAACGGAAGAATCTTCAGGTAGCCAGCCAGGATACACCCGCCCTTGGAATGCTCGATTGTCTTGGCGGCAAGACACCTTTGGACGATCACCTGGACATAAAGCAATGCAAGGTCATGACACATAACTCTTAAACAACAGAATCACTTGTGCATACGTACATACTATCCCGCTAACGGCACTGTGCTTGTTTTTATCTATCAATATTTTAATCTATTGGTTGAGGGTTTTTGTCTTGATTTGTTTTGAGACTATCGTGAGAATGAACTCGTCACCAGTGACTGCAGTTGGTACATCCTCCCTAGATAGCTTTAAACAACGAGTTAGATGTGCAAAGGTTGGGAATGACCGGCCGTTTGACGTGATACAATCAGCCACCACTGCGTACCTGTGATGCATGCTGTTATATTGTGGTACGCCAGAGGGCGCTTGCATACCGGATTTACACAAACATTCGTACAGAAACAGATACTTATGCGACGAGCGTATAAGATACGCTCACCTGGTCTGTACACCAGTACCAGGTAGCCAGGATAGTCAGACCGAATGTGATGCCAGGCCAGGGCAGGTCCGACTTCACAGGATCCCTAAACATGTGGAGAGAGTCACCAGGAGGTATGCCGCATGTCGTGTTGTTGTTTCGCAAAGCCGGCACGGACAGGGCATATCTTCTCTTCATCTCGTCATAACCCCCAATCTGCGATAAACCTGCAGTAACGGGAGAAGAACGCATGGTGGCGCCTCTAGAGTATCAGAAAAGCACATGTCATTGACAGGGAAATAGGACGATACTAATATGACGACATTTGGGTTTTCGTATATATTTGACGTTAGTCCTTCAACAAGTTTACTGTTGCACAGTTCTCCCGGTTATAGAAATCGTTGAAACTCGAAATAGACAAGCAAGTCAGTATGCAAATACCTTATATGCAGTTTTGACACCTGTACAGTTTAAACGGAACAAAATGCGATGAATTTATGCCACAACTTCTCGCAAGACCATCTAATATGTTTTGAACAGACATGAACAGTTCTGTGTGCCAAGGCACCGTGTGTTTTGTGGTCTACTTACTGAGTCCCGTTAAGACAAAGGCCCCGGCTACCATGATGACAGTTTGCGCAGTGTCGGTCCAGATTACTGCTGAAAGGCCGCCTTGGGAAAATACGTTATCATGAACACTTAAAACACCTTTGCAGAGTTGTAGTCACTTGTAGCATAGAATAAACGACTGGAAGAGCCCACTAGAGAACGTACAGCATATTCAACACAATCTGTACGTACAAGTATGGCAAGAAACCACACAATGAATGTCTTAGCTGTTTAAAAGGATATCGATGCGTCACTTTAAGTTGTTCCCACCATATGGTGTGTAGGGCGGCGCCCATCTTGGTTTCTATAGCCCTTGAGCCACACAGTTGTGCAAGATCTACAGGATGGGGGCTAGTCCACTGATAGTGGTATGTGTTCAACTGCAATACTCTTTCCCATACGCTGAGTGCTAGGGGAAGAAAGCAATCGGATCGTTAAGTCATTGACATGACCAAAGATGTTTTATTCAACTTAGAATAGAATATAACCTCCTTGGTATGGTTCGGTTGGGAATCAAACCCGCTTTTAAGGCCAGTGCTCTCCCCCCTACACCACTGCAGGATGTCCCGTGCCTGTCGCTATAGTAACGTATATAGAAGTAGTTGATGGGCAGTGAGTTTTGATTTGATTTCATTTATTTGGCTGTATCTATGAAATACATACAGCCAGGGCTACCCAACTAGTCTGAGGAAAGGTTCTTGCAAATGGATAGCTCTGGTAACTGAACAATGGGCAGTGAGCATTGACCTACTGACCCAATATAGTGTAGACGGCTGTGATGGCCAGTAGTAGCACCACTGCCAGGTACAGGTCCCACTTCAGAGACTGTTGGATGAACACAGCGCCGGCAAAGA